>NW_018743161.1:0-24921 GCF_001683475.1 Chenopodium quinoa
TGCGGCTGTTCAGCGGATCTTGGATGGGTATGAGTTGGGGTTATGGCAGTTAGCCCCGAACTCCTGGGTCAACGTACTCGGCTATGTGGCCGGGTGCGAACTGCACGGGTGGAGCCGAGCTTCGAGGCTTTCGCCCACATGAACTACCTCAGCCGGACCCCTAAGGCAGGCGGTACCGGCTGGTATCAATTGACGAGCCATAGGGGCTACCTCATGACGAGATGTAAAGCAAACAAATGGAAGGACTGGCGGAGCACCTTCCTCATCATTGAGAGCTCAGACACAGAGCTGAACAAGCGCTTCAACAGGTGGAACAGGAATCCGCCCCTTCTTGCAGGCGGCCGCAGCATGCCGCCTGTTCCCCCCAAGGCTAAGAAAGAGATCCTAGATAAAGGACTCTTCAAAGTAGAGTCGAAGGTGAACTCTACTTCAGAGGTACGAGAGCAAGTACCCCTGCACTGCGTCCCGAGCATCAAATGGCTCTACGACGAGTACTTTTTGGCCGCCTGTGGCCTCAGCAGTCGGTGCTCAAGAGGTAGCCGGCCTGTCGAATACTCTGCTGTTCCGTGCATTTCTTGTTATGACTTTTATTAACTTTGCTATTTGTTTTTGCAGCGGACGCCATGAGCAAAATTACCGCCTCCAAGACTGTGGCGGCCATGTTGCGGGCCTCCATCATGCAACAGTCTTCAACCGACTCCCCTAACAAGGGGGCACCCTTGGTGGGCTTCGAACCTTTCACCCTCTTGTTGGAGTTGTGTTTATGCATATACTGACTCTTTTCTTCTTTTTTAGACGGGCGCTCCAAGAGCTTCTTCTTCCCAACAGCCAGACCCCAAGGCCCGGAGGACGACTGTTGCGAGCTCTCCTGGTTCTGCCAGGAAACATGCGGCGGCTGAGAAACAGCCGGCCACTTCTTTTAAAACTCCAGCTGGGCCACCTAGAAGTATGAAATTGTCCTTGTAAATTTTAGACTTGCTCCCTTCTTTACTAGGTCTAATCCGTTTGTTTATGCTTGATGCAGCCGGCCCTCAGGAGCCTGACTTGGTCGAGGTGGCCAAGTCTATGATCAAGGTCGTTCCTCCAGCTGAAAGGGAGGCGGTCAGGGGTGTCGGCACCCTTGACCTAGACGGGATTGCAGGGGTCCTTGCTGAGGTATACTTAGCATATTTTTGAGTATTTGATTTCCAGGACGCTTGTTTTCTTTTTGTTTGGAAACTGACGCCTGTTCCCCTTTTTACTTAGGCCCTGCTCCGAGTGAACGGCCTTCGCAAGCCGCTTCACCGGAAACAAAGAGGTAAAGGCTGCAAAAGCTATGGCCGCCTCTGACTGTGATAAGGCAATGTTTCAAATTGCCCAAAATGAAGTTCTGACCATTGATATTCTTTATTATCAGGCGCAGGCTACCGCCGCTATCCGGGCTCAGTTAGAGGCGGCCCAGAAGAGGAATAGCGAGCTAGAGGCGACCATCAACAACCTCAAGGCCGAGCTGAGACCTCTTCGCCAAAAGATGTCCTCATACGAAACCTTGGAGAAATCCTTGGCGAGCGTAAAGGTACGCCTGGTGACCCAGGAGAAGAGTCTTACTCAGGAGCTCTCGGAAAAGGCCGAGCAAGAAAAGAAAGAGCTGGTCCGGGAGATGATGTAAGACTCTGCTCAAATCCAGTGGTTGACTTGGGGCCGCCTCTTCCCCAATGCCGACTTTGCCTCATGGGAAAAAACGTACCGCCAGTGTTCTAATAGATATAATCAGGAGATCCTGGCGGCTGCTGAGGAAGAGGCGTTGGCGGCTGCTGAGGAAGAGGCGTTGGAGGAGGAGCAGCCGGTAGTGGCGCTTGTGCCGCTTGGGGTAATGCATCAAAGAAGGATGCAGCTGAAGCCGAGTCCAGCAAGAAGAGTGCTGACCAGGCGGCAGCTGCTGATATTGAAGATCTGCCCCCTCTTAAGCTTTATGTCTTCTTCCCACGGCCTGCGTGCCGTTTGTTTGTATTTACCCGGCCAGGGGGCCGGGGCTCTGAATATTTTGCCGGTCTTTAATGACCGGCTTCCTTTTAATGAATATTTTTGTTTTGCTTCAAACTTGTTCAAGTATTGAATATTCTGATATCCAATTGTACACTATACCGACTGTTTTACATGGCCGATAGTTGCAGACAGGTACAGATAGTTAGTCACGCCGCCTATGCCCCTGGACGACTGGTCGTCTGTTTCCAGGCTTGACGATCAGTCGGCCATTTATCCAATCGGTATTCGAACCATTTTAAAGACTGGATCCCCTTTAGGCAGGCAGTTCTGTCATATAAAATTAACCAAGTAGGAAAGTGGTTTCCTACTTGTCATGTTTTTAGGCTAGAGACTTTAGGCCGTCTAGGCCGACTGTTCCCCGCCATATTTAATCTAGTGTGAGCCGGTGCTGTATGAACACCTTTTTAGTTTCATACTAAATTTTTAAGGAGTGACCAAGTAAACATGATTGTTACCTAGTCGCCAAGTAACTGAGTAGTAGAGGTATCAAACGGTGGTACCGGTTGATTAGGGGATTTTTCCCCACAATCACCATCTGATAAAGTGGACCAATCAGGTTCCGCCATGTGTCTGTCACATGGGCCAATAGGAGCCTGCCACGTGTCAAGCAATGATCCGTCCACCATGGACCAATTACGACACGACACGTGTCCTTCCCATGACACCTGGGATAACCGGTCACCTAGGCCCAACATCCGAGGGAAGCCCAATCAGCCCAAGGTTAACCTAAACCTAGACTGACACGTTTCCCGAGGTTATAAATACCTCCCTTATCCTCATTAAGGGAGATAAGCACGCTAAAAAGCAGATTACACACATTAAACACTCTCACCTAGAGAGACCCAATCACTTTAATTTTCGCATTAATTACTCCTTAATTAAGTACTATCTTGACCGTCGGAGGCGGATCTCCAATCATCCGGAGCATCCGTTTGTTTTTCAGGTACAGGCGTCCGGTTCCAGTCTCAGAATTGTAACTCTCCCGCAGGACATCAAAAAACCCCGAAACGTCTAGTATCTGAGAATGAATTTGAATTTGAAGCTCACACAGCTTCAGACGGGACCCTAAGGGCCCGACGTACCCGTCATACCGAAAGGAGGGAACGGGAACATCTTTAAACTGGAAGTGAGCCAGCAAGCGCACCGCCTATTCGGCAGCAGCCGACTGATGGGTCTGCTCCATCACAAGGAACGAACTCATGACCTTCATGAGGGACTTCAAGGGAGAAATTCAAGAGTTGATCAACAAGAAGCGCCTGCTCTGGACAAGGAGCAGTCGGCTAAGAAACCCTCCACTTCACTGAAGAAGAAACCAGTCAAGGGCGAGAGGCGACCCCTCATCCTAAATCTAGGAAGTGGGAGCCACCTGCCCTTGATTTCACAAAATACCGTTTCCCTACTCCAGGAAATAGGAAACCTGTTCGTCATATTCAGGCGGACGGGTCGAGGAAAACATACACAGACGCTGGCTACTGCTAGAGCAGAAGAAGAGTGACCGATTGTTAGAGTCGGCCTCTACTTCAAGCTTCCAAGACAGCCTGCGAAATACCTCGATGAGGCATACTCAGTCGTATCGTGAGAGTCAGTCAGGCGGCACCTCCCGTCAGTCCGGCTTTCATAGCGACCAGGCGGTACCAAACTTACCGTTTGTACCGCAACAACAATATTTTTTACAGCCACCTCCGTTTGGTGGACATGCAGCAAGAAATGTCCAACCTATGGACTGGCAGCTACGGTTGCTTAGACTTGGTGAACAGCCGTCGGCCTTCTCCAAGGAAATTACTGAAGCCGCTCAGCCGGCCAAAGTGAAAAATGTATTAGTAGGCGCCTATGACGACACTACTAACCCAGAAGACCATCTGATGGCATTCACCAACCTAAAGTACCTTCAAGGGTTGGATGATCCCACTTGGTGCAAGTGTTTTCCCAGCGACTCTCAAAGGAATCGCACAACAATGGTTCGACAACCTACCGACTGGTTGTGTAAATAACTTCAAGACGCTTGCTTACTTATTCACCTCCAACTTTGCCATGAACATCCCTGCGAAGAAGACGACCCTTGATTTAGGAACAATTCAGCAGGGCGAGAAGGAGGGGCTTCGTTCTTACATCAGGCGGTTTAACCTGATGAGAATACAGATTCAAGGGTTACCGGATGAAGTAGCCTATACTGACTTTTTCAGAGGTCTCAAAGACGAATCGAATTTCAAATTTGATTTGGTCCGAAAGAGGGTGGCGACTCTTCAAGAGGCCTTGATTGAAGCGGAAGCCTATATACAGGCGACTGATCTTTGTAGTACGGTAAAACAGTCAGACGGGAAAAGGTCCGACAGAAGAGAAGGACGACAGAAACAGTCGTCAAACAAAGACGAGAAGAGAAAAGAGGTCTGGGCGGCTGATTCCTCTAAACAGCCGGCCCAGAAAAAGAAAAAAGAATTCAAACCATACTCCCCAAAGTATGCGTTTAACAAGGATACCAATTTATCCTAAAGGAAATCAAGGGACGGATCTCAATTGAGAAGCCGGTCCCCATGAAGGGTTCTGCAAACAATCGGAACCAAGAAAAATTATGTGCTTATCATGAAGATGTTGGTCATCACACCAATGAATGCATCAGTCTCATGCGGTATCTGGACCGCCTGGCTGAGCAAGGTGATCTTGACACTTATGTCAAGAAATCTACGGGGAACACTTCCTCAAAAAAGCAGTCGGCCAAAAGAATCAAAAGGCCGACAGCTCCGATACAGATGATGCAGTCGTCTACACCATTGCAGGCGGCTTCTCAGGAGGCGGCCCCACTATTAGGGGCAACAAAGACAATATCAGACGGTTAGATGTAAATTCCGTTCACCAAGAACGGCCCTCCAAATATTCATTTCCTGAGATTGTCATCACTGAAGAAGATCTAGGAGGGGTATAAGGGCCGCATGACGACCCTATCGTTATTGAATGTAAAGTGGCCAACCAGAGAGTTGGCCGAATCCTCATAGATACCGTAAGCTCCTCAGATCTCATCAGTAGCAAATGTCTGTCGAAACTAAAATATCAGACTGATTGCATACATCCGGCATCCCACCCTTTAGTAGGGTTTGGAGGAGGAGTCGTCCACCCAGTGGGACGAGTGGTTTTACCCATCCGCCTGGGCGAAAAAGGGGAAGGACGACACATGGTAGTCCGGTTCCTGGTAGTAAAAGAACTCTCGGCCTACAACATGATTCTGGGACGACCAACCCTGAATAATTCCAAGGCTGTTATAATCCCATCTCTTATGTTGCTCAAGTTTGAGAGGGATAATGGAACAGTCGGGTCCCTAAGGGGAGATCAGAGGATGGCCCGAGAGTTCTATCTCTCGGATGTCAAGCCCACTATTATGGCCACTGGTCGAGTGGTGGAAAAATAGACCTTGACAATGTCAAGGAGAGTGCGCCTGTTCAAAAAAGCAGGCGGCAAGAAGAGAAAGGCATCCCAGACAGGGGCCGCAAGAAAAGACAGAAAATAGCAATCATTGGCAGAGGAGCGGTCGGATGAATTCCGCCCTCAGCCGGCTGGTGAGCATACGGACCTGATCTTAGACGACTCGCGTCCTGACCGAATAGTCAAAGTTGGGACGGCTGCTCTGAGAGTCCTGGGTGACGACTTTCACAAACTATTGAAAGAATACAAGGACATCTTTGCATTCGAAGTCCATGAAATGCCAGGCATTAGTCCTGATCTGGCGGTACATAAACTGGCCGTGGATCCGAAAAAGAAGCCGGTACGGCAGAAGAAGCGAACCATGGCGAAGAAAGAAGTTAGGCGGCAGCCGCCGAAGTTAAAAAATTACTTGATGCAGGGTTCATTCGGCAATGTTACTTCCCAGACTGGGTTGCAAATGTGATGCTTGTTAAAAAGCCGAATGGCACCTGGCGAATGTGTGTAGACTACACAGACTTAAACAAGGCGTGCCCCAAAGACAGTTACCCTCTGCCTAAAATTGATAACCTGGTCGACTCAACAGCCGGCCATGCCTTGATGAGCTTTATGGACGCCTACTCTGGTTTCCATCAAATTCCTTTATGGAAGAAAGATCACGAGAAGACGGCCTTCGTCACTCATCAGGGGTTATACTGTTACACGGTCATGCCGTTTGGTCTTAAGAATGCCCCGACCACTTTCCAGCGAATGATAAACACTGTGTTCTTTGAACAAATTGGGAGAAATGTCGAGGCATATATTGATGATATCATTGTCAAGTCTAAACTAAAGAAAGATCATTTGTCGGACCTCCGAGAAACTTTCGCCACACTCAGGCGGCACCATGTCATGCTCAATCCCAAGAAATGTGTCTTTGGAGTTGAGTCTGGGAAATTTCTCAGATTCCTTATCAATCAGAGAGGAATAGAGGCGAACCCTGAGAAGTTGCAGGCGGTCATTGACATGCAGTCGCCTCGTACCATCCGAGAGGTTCAGAAGTTAACAGGTTGTCTGGCGGCCTTGGGAAGATTTCTAAGCCGATCAGGCGACAAATGCCTATACTTTTTTCCAGGCAATTAAGAAAAAGGCAAGGTTTGAATGGGGGCCGGATGCTGAGGCGGCCTTCCAGAAATTGAAAGTTCACTTGCATTCCTTGCCAAGGCTGGTCAGCCCTTTGTCCAAAGAAGTACTCTACATGTACCTGGCCGTCTCTGATCATGCGTTAAGCGCTGTTCTCCTTGCTGAAAGAGACGGCTGTCAGCTCCTGGTCTACTTTGTCAGTCATGTACTGAAAAATGCCGAGTTGAGGTATCCCTTAGTGGAGAAATTTGGTCTTGCACTCTTCATGGCTGTTAAAAAATTGAAGCCCTACTTTTTGGCACATGCAGTCGTCGTGTATACAGACCAACCTATCAAGAAGCGACTGACCATCATGGAGTCGTCAGGCCGAATGATTAAATGGGCCATAGAAATACAGAGCCTCGAAGTTACCTTAGAGCCTAGAAAAGCAGTGAAGGGGCAAGCCTTTGCTGACTTTATTGTTGAGATGACTCGTCTTCCTGACTCTCAAGTTACAGGCCAAGTCTGGAAGGTATATGTGGACGGAAGCTCTACTTCAAATGGTTGTGGATCAGGCGTCATATGTCAGTCGCTTGAGGGCGACAGGTACGAGTATGCTCTACACTTCAGTTTTCAGGCCTCAAACAATGAGGCAGAATATGAAGCTTTACTAGCCGGAATCCGCATGTGCAAGGCGACAGGAGCAAGAAAAATAGACGCCTGTTCCGATTCACAATTGATAGTGAGTCAGTACAATGGCGAATACGAAGCAACCCATCCGGCCATGATCAAGTATTTACAGGCGGTCCGACAAGCAGTTGGCTCCCTTGCGGATTTCCATCTGACCCAAGTGCCGAGATCAGAAAACAACCAGGCGGATGCACTTTCAAAATTAGCATCATCCGCCTCCTGTGATACTCCTCGAACTGTTTTTTGGGAAGTAATGGAGAAGAGAAGCATCGAGGAAGACCCTATTGGAGTCCTAGACAGAAGCTCAACCTGGATGGATCCAATCAGGGCATATCTGACAAACGGTACCCTGCCGGATGATCATCAACAGGCGGCAGCACTGAAAAAACAAGCAACCAGTTTTGAAATAATAAAGGGAGAACTTCACAAAAGGGGGTACCTTCAACCCTTCTTATAGTGTGTTACTCCGGAAAAGGGACGAGAGATACTAGACGATCTTCACTCTGGTTACTGTGCTTCCCATATAGGCGGTAAGACGCTTGCTCAACGGGCAAGGCGGCAGGGCTACTTTTGGCCTACTTTAGAAGCAGATGCGATGGTGATGGTGAAAAAATGTGACTAGTGCCAAAGGTTTGGCAAACTAATTCACCGTCCGGCTACTGACCTCACTACCATTCATAGACCACTACCGTTTGCTAAGTGGGGCATGGATATTCTGGGTCCATATACGCCTGCTACAGGCGGAAGGAGGTACATACTTGTTGCCGTCGACTACTTCACTAAATGGGTAGAGGCGGAGGCTGTAAAGGGAATCAAGACGAAGGATGTAATTTCATTCATTTGGAAAAATGTCATCACTCGGTTCGGGGTTCCCATGTCTATGGTTTTTGATAATGGTCCCCAATTTGAGACGTCTGTTCTCAAAAGCTGGTTGGGTGACCAAGGAATTGCACACTACTTTGCATCTGTCGGCCGTCCACAAGCAAACGGCCAGGTAGAAGCCTTTAATAAAATCATCTCAGACGGTCTCAAGAAAAAGATTGAACGAGCAGGCGGCCTATGGGCGGATGAATTACCACATGTTCTCTGGGCCATTAGGACGACTGAAAAAGGGGCGACTGGAGAAACTCCATTCCTCCTAACTTATGGTGCGGAAGCTGTTCTTCCAATAGAACACTACGAGCCGACTCTTCGAGTAATGCTATATGACAAAGAGGCAAACTGGGAAGCCATGCGCCTGGCATTAGACTCACTTCCTGAAAGGAGGGGCAATGCTGTCTTGCGCCATGAAATTTACCGCCTGAGAATGACTAGATCATACAACAAAAAAGTACACAGGCGTCCACTCAAAGTGGGGGACTTTGTACTTAGAAAAATGGAAGCAGTTGGTAGGGCTAATGAGTCTGGAAAACTAACTCCCAACTGGGAAGGACCCTACCGAATCTGTGAAGAGGTCAGGGACGGTACCTACCGTCTAGGAACACCAGACGGACAACCATTGCCTCGAACTTGGAATGTTGATAATCTTAAGAAATATTTCTTTTGAATGATGTAAATAGTCAAGGGCTACTTAATAAAAGTTTGCATACTTAATATTCAATTTTGTACTAAGAGGGGCATGCCTACTAACAAACAGTCGGCTACTCTCCATGTTTAATTTTTATTCTTACTTAAGAGGGGCAGGCCGCCTATACATTTACAGTCGGCTACTCTCCATTGAGTATTTTACTATATCTTTAGAGGGGCATGCCGTCTGTACCTTTACAGTCGGCTACTCTCCATTGAGTATTTTACTCTATCTTCAGAGGGGCATGCCGGCTGTACCTTTACAGTCGGTTACTCTCCATTGAGTATTTTACTCTATCTTCAGAGGGGCATGCCGCCTGTACCTTTACAGTCGGCTACTCTCCATTGAGTATTTTACTCTATTTTCAGAGGGGCATGCCGTCTGTACCTTTACAGTCGGCTACTCTCCATTGAGTATTTTACTCTATCTTCAGAGGGGCATGCCGCCTGTACCTTTACAGTCGGCTACTCTCCATTGAGTATTTTACTCTATCACCATAGGGGCATGCCGTCTGGACATATAGTCGACTACTCTCCATAAAAGAGGGCCGACTGGTTCCAAACACACAGCCACCCCCCCTTATACTTAACTAAAAATCATTAGGGCCTGGCCGACCCTGTGCCTAAAGAGGCGGCTACCCTCCTTTTACTTAGCACCTACGTTCAGCAAGAACTAACCAAGGCCACAGGCCGAATGATCAGACCAGGCGCCAAGCCAACTGATCAAATCTTCAAAACTAATACGACCTGTCCCAACATCATAGCAGGCGTCCGGCGGCATCCCTCCGGATGAAATTCGTCGCAGAGAGCAGCTCCCTTTTGGGTGGAACATTGCTCTATAAACTAATTACACGGCACCTATACGACTGTCGCCAAGGGCAACCACGTAGCCGTTTTTGAGACAAGGATAACTCTATCGCTAACCAAACCAGTGGTAGCAGTTGACATCTGAGTCAGATGACCGCCTGTATTACTTGGGATAAATGCAGGGGGTACCTCTTGAGTTAATAGCCAACAAACATTGGCGAATCAAAAGGTTCAGCCGGCCTCCGCCGCCTGTTACCTTTACTACTCAAGCAGGAGTGACGGCGACTGAGTAACTCCAAAGTTAACTCATGATCACTCTCTCAAACTTAGTATGGAGCCTAAAAGGTATGAGCCTAAACAGGGGCTCTCAACCACTACTCCTGCTAGGTTAACAACCTACGAGTTAAAAGCCAACGAACATTGACGAATAAAGGGGAACAACCGGTACCAACCGCTTGATACCTCTACTACTCAGTTACTTGGCGACTAGGTAACAATCATGTTTACTTGGTCAAACCACTTTCCTACTTGGTTAATTTTACAAAGGACAGGACTGCCTGCCTAAAGGGGATCCAGTCTTTAAAATGGTTCGAATACCGATTGGATAAATGGCCGACTGATTGTCTAAACTGGAAACAGACAACCAGTCGTCCGGGGGCATAGGCGGCGTGACTAACTATCCGTACCTGTCTGCAACTATCGGCCATGTAAAACAGTCGGTATAGTGTACAATTGGATATCAGAATATTCAACAAATTTGAAGCAAAACAAAAAATTCATTAAAAAGAAGCCGGTCATTAAAGACCGGCAAAATATTCAGAGCCCCGGCCCCCTGGCCGGGTAAATACAAACAAACGGCAAGCAGGCCGTGGAAAGAAGACATAAAGCTTAAGGGGGCAGATCTTCAATATCAGCAGCTGCCGCCTGGTTAGCACTCTTCTTGCTGGACTCGGCTTCAGCTGCATCCTTCTTTGATGCATTACCCCCAAGCGGCACAAGCGCCACTACTGGCTGCTCCTCCTCCAACACCTCCTCTAACGCCTCTTCCTCAGCAGCCGCCAGGATCTCTTGATTATATCTATCAGAACACTAGCGGTACGTTTTTTCCCATGAGGCAAAGTCGGCATTGGGGAAGAGGCGGCCCAAAGTCATGCGCTGGATTTGAGCAAAGTCTTCCATCATCTCCCCGACCAGCTCTTTCTTTTCTTGCTCGGCCTTTTCCGAGAGCTCCTAAGTAAGACTCTTCTCCTGGGTCACCAGGCGTACCTTTACGCTCGCCAAGGATTTCTCCAAGGTTTCGTATGAGGACATCTTTTGGCGAAGAGGTCTCAGCTCGGCCTTGAGGTTGTTGATGGTCGCCTCCAGCTCGCTATTCCTCTTCTGGGCCGCCTCTAACTGAGCCCGGATAGCGGCGGTAGCCTGCGCCTGTTAATAAAGAATATCAATGGTCAGAACTTCATTTTGGGCAATTTGAAACATTGCCTTATCACAGTCAGAGGCGACCATAGCTTTTGCAGCCTTTACCTCTTTGTTCCTCCGGTCAAGCGGCTTGCGAAGGCCGTTCACTCGGAGCAGGGCCTAAGTAAAAAGGGGAACAGGCGTCAGTTTCCAAACAAAAAGAAAACAGGCGTCCTGGAAATCAAATACTCAAAAATATGCTAAGTATACCTCAACAAGGACCCCTGCAATCCCGTCTAGGTCAAGGGTGCCGACACCCCTGACCGCCTCCCTTTCAGCTGGAGGAACGACCTTGATCATAGACTTGGCCACCTCGACCAAGTCAGGCTCCTGAGGGCCGGCTGCATCAACCATAAACAAACGGATTAGACCTAGTAAAGAAGGGAGCAAGTCTAAAATTTACAAGGACAATTTCATACTTCTAGGTGGCCCAGCTGGAGTTTTAGAAGAAGTGGCCGGCTGTTTCTCAGCCGCCGCATGTTTCCTGGCAGAACCAGGAGAGCTCGCAACAGTCGTCCTCCGGGCCTTGGGGTCCGGCTGTTGGGAAGAAGAAGCTCTTGGAGCGCCCGTCTATAAAAGAAGAAAAGAGTCAGTATATGCATTAACACAACTCCAAAAAGAGGGTGAAAGGTTCGAAGCCCACCAAGGGTGCCCCCTTGTTGGGGGAGTCGGTTGAAGACTGTTGCATGATGGAGGCCCGCAACATGGCCGCCGCAGTCTTGGAGGCGGTAATTTTTCTCATGGCGTCCACTGCAAAAAACAAATAGCAAAGTTAATAAAAGTCATAACAAGAAATGAATGGAACAACAGAGTATTCGACAGGCCGGATACCTCTTAAGCACCGACTGCTGAGGCCACAGGCGGCCAAAAAGTACTCGTCGTAGAGCCATTTGAAGCTCGGGACGCAGTGCAGGGGTACTTGCTCTCGTACCCCTGAAGTAGAGTTCACCTTCGACTCTACTTTGAAGAGTCCTTTATCTAGGATCTCTTTCTTAGCCTTGGGGGGAACAGGCGGCATGCTGTGGCCGCCTGCAAGAAGGGGTGGATTCCTGTTCCACCTGTTGAAGCGCTTGTTCAGCTCTGTGTCTGAACTCTCAATGATGAGGAAGGTGCTCCGCCAATCCTTCCATTTGTTTGCTTTACCTCTCGTCATGAGGTAGCCCCTGTGGCTCGTCAATTGATACCAGCCGGTACCGCTTGCCTTAGGGGTCCGGCTGAGGTAGTTCATGTGGGCGAAAGCCTCGAAGATCGGCTCCACCCCGTGCAGTTCGCACCCGGCCACATAGCCGAGTACGTTGACCCAGGAGTTTGGGGCTAACTGCCATAACCCCAACTCATACCCATCCAAGATCCGCTGAACAGCCGGATGTAGTGGGAAGCGCAACCCAGCCTTGATGGCCGCCTCGTAGCAGCCAAAGCAGGCGCCATCATAACTGGTACCAGCCGGCCAGACGACTGTGTCTTCTGGATCCGGCACGAACACTAAAAAGTCGGGGCCCATTGTGTGGTTTGCGATAAAGCTCTCCACTTTCTCTTGCATGGCCGTGATCCGGCCCCGAGGTACCGTGCAGTAGTAGGGGGTATTTTGCTCTCGGTGAGAGGCGGATGGCTCCGCCCAATCGTCCCCCTTCTCAACTGCGTGAGAAAGCCTCGCCTCTTGTAGGCGACTGTTTTTCTCTTCTGTGTCCAGGGAAGCATGGCCAGAAGAGCTAGACTCGGAATCGTCCTCTGACGAGTCTGAAGAGGACGACTCTTCCCCTCTCCCGGAGGGGCCCGCCTCCTCTCCTTTAAAAGGAGCAGGAGAGAATGAAGAATTGTCAACTGTAAAATAGGAAGGGGTCACTTTGACTCCTCCCTCAAAACTGCCGGTTTTCAAGCCGCTTTGTTTCACTTCCACATCTGGCGCCTGGTCAGATGTTTCACTAATCGGCACCCTGTGGGAGGAGTCGTCTGAGTTTGAGATCCTGGCAGTCTTTTTTGTTTTGGCCATCATGCTCTGCATAGACACAGATACAGTAGGACTTTGTATAAAGGGCAAAGATGGGTCCAGAAAAGGGCAGGCGACACTCCTAGTCCTAGATTCAGCCGTCCCCGGTGACCGGCTGATCACTAACCTAGATCGTGTCGTGTGCTTCCGTGGTGCCATTTAAAAAATGAATAAAGTAAAGAGAAAATTAAGAGCAAGAGAACCGACGGTTACCTGAACGAGTGACGATTGATGAAGTTCTGAAAATCCTTTGCAGTCGGCTTGTCAGAGTAGGCGGTAGGCAGAAAGGGTCCAAAATGTCAGAGCAAGTTCAGGGGTCCGAATGTTCTCTCACAAAGTTTTTCAAGTGTGAAAATGACCGAAGTCAACACTCCTTTATATAGGCGAAGTGAGAAGGCGAAGGGTCACTTCCAGAATTCAAAATTTTGGCGGGAGAATCTCTCGGCCTCTCGCCGAGTGACACCTGTAGCAGGTCGTCGCCTGTTACAGGGCGATACCTGTCACAGGTAACACGTGACCAGTCACGTGCCACCTGTGAGGGGCAAATGATTAGGGGATTTTTCCCCACCAATCACCATCTGACAAGTGGACCAATCAGGTTTCGCCATGTGTCTGTCACATGGGCCAATAGGAGCCTGCCACGTGTCAAGCAATGATCCGTCCACCATGGACCAATTACGACACAACACGTGTCCTTCCCATGACACCTGGGATAACCGGTCACCTAGGCCCAACTTCCGAGGGAAGCCCAATCAGCCCAAGGTTAACCTAAACCTAGACTGACACCTTTCCCGAGGTTATAAATACCTCCCTTAATCCTCATTAAGGGAGATAACACGCTAAAAAGCAGATTACACACATTAAACACTCTCACCTAGAGAGACCCAATCACTTTAATTTCCGCATTAATTACTCCTTAATCAAGTACTAAATTGACCGTCGGAGGCGGATCTCCAATCATCCGGAGCATCCGTTTGTTTTGCAGGTACAGGCGTCCGGTTCCAGTCTCGAAATTGTAAATCTCCCGCAGGACATCAAAAAACCCCGAAACACCGGTTGTTCCCCTTTATTCGCCAATGTTTGTTGGCTTTTAACTCATAGGTTGTTAACCTAGCAGGAGTAGTGGTTGAGAGCCCCTGTTTTCTAAAAACAGGCGGACGACTCATACCTTTTAGGCTCCATACTAAGTTTGAGAGAGTGACTATGAGTTAACTTTGGTGTTACTCAGTCGCCGTCATTCCTGCTTGAGTAGTAAAGGTACCAGGCGGCGGAGGCCGGCTGAACCTTTTGATTCGCCAATGTTTGTTGGCTATTAACTCAAGAGGTACCCCCTGCATTTATCCCTAGTAATACAGGCGGTCATCTGACTCAGATGTCAACTGCTACCACTGGTTTGGTTAGCAATAGAGTTATCCTTGTCTCAAAAACGGCTACGTGGTTGCCCTTGGGGACAATCGTATAGGTGCCGTGTAATTAGTTTATAGAGCAATGTTCCACCCAAAAGGGAGCTGCTCTCTGCGACGAATTTCATCCGGAGGGATGCCGCCGGACGCCTGATTTGATGTTGGGACAAGTCGTATTAGTTTTGAATATTGGATCAGTTGGCTTGGCGCCTAGTCTGATCATTCGGCCTGTGGCCTTGGTTAGTTCTTGGTGAACGTAGGTGCTAAGTAAAAGGAGGGTAGCCGCCTGTTTAGGCACAGGGTCGGCCAGGCTCTGATCATTTTTAGTTAAGTATAAGGGGGATGGCTGTGTGTTTGGAACCAGTCGGCCCTCTTCTATGGAGAGTAGCCGACTATATGTCCAGACGGCGTGCCCCTATGGTGATAGAGTAAAATATTCAATGGAGAGTAGCCGACTGTAAAGGTACAGGCGGCATGCCCCTCTGAAGATAGAGTAAAATACTCAATGGAGAGTAGCCGACTGTAAAGGTACAGGCGGCATGCCCCTCTGAAGATAGAGTAAAATACTCAATGGAGAGTAGCCGACTGTAAAGGTACAACCGGCATGCCCCTCTGAAGATAGAGTAAAATACTCAATGGAGAGTAGTCGACTGTAAAGGTACAGGTGGCATGCCCCTCTGAAGATAGGGTAAAATATTCAATGGAGAGTAGCCAACTGTAAAGGTATAGCTAGGGCTGGCAAAAGCTGACCCGACCCGACAACCCGACCCGAACCCAACCCGAATTAAATGGGTTTTGAGAGAAATTTTCAACCCGTTTATGTAATTGGGTCAACCCGAACCCGACCTGAAGTTAAACAGGTCGGGTTCGGGTTGGAAATCCCAACCTGAAACCAACCCGCCTAAACCCATTTAATTAATTGGGTCAGTTTCAGGTCGGGTCAACCCGAACCCAACCCGCCTAAACCTGTTTCCTACCCTATTTTTACATCCTAATTTTTAAATATGGGCCAAGCCCAAACTATCTAATGAAACAAAATGAAAAACCCTAAAAAAATTTCTTACCTCACGCCGTTTTCACTCCTCTTTCATTATCATTCACTCTTTACTCATTCTCTTTCTCTCTCCTCTCTCTTGTTTTCAATTCTTTTCCATTGAAACTGGTAATTGAAGCTCATTAAATCTTTATCTAAACATTATCAAGGTAATTTACCTGTTAATTTCATTCTCTTCACTTAATTTTATTGTGTTTTTTATACGTTTTTTCTCTTCTTCAATTTCTTTAATTTACATGTTATTATGCGTTTTGTTTCTTCAATTTCTTCAATTTACTTATTTTAATCCTGATTGAAGTTTGTTTGTTTATGAGTTTATTTTATGCTATTTTTTTCATCACTTTGATTATACGATTTTAATTGATTTTTTATCGTCTATTTATGCGATTTAATTTGATTTTTTCATGAGTTTATGAGAATATTTCAGCTTGTTTATGAGTTGATTTTTTCATCATGAGTTGCAAACTTGGTATGCATGAATGTTGTTGGCTATTTTTTGCATTTTTTGTGATTTCTATTTGCGTTTGGCTTAATTATTTATTTAATTATTCTTAATCAACATATAGGTAGATAGCTGATAGCCCTATTTCTCCTGAACCCATGAACTTGCGAATCCGAATTAGATGATGAAGATACCAAACTATGGAGAATGCAGCAGCACTTGTTTTGCTTTTATTTCTTAATTATTTATTTGATAATACCCAGCCAATTAATCATATTTAATTTTATTGTTTTATGATTGTATAAACTATACAACAACACTTATTTTTATTTTGAAATGTCGATGGAATTATGTTTGCTTTGAATTTGTAATTTATGTTAGTTGAATGATACAGTTATATTTAAAAAAAATATACAGGGTAAACAAATTACAAGGTTATTTAAATAAAAAATAATTAAGTAATTAATTAATTATTAAAAAAAAAAAACAGGTTTAGACGGGTCGGGTTCAAGTCAACCTGTTTAAAACCAGGTCGGGTTCAGGTTGACTTTTTTGACCTGTTTAAGTAAACAAGTCGGGTTCGGGTTGGGGGGTCCTGACCTGTTTATCTAAACAGGTCGACCTGAACCCAACCCAACCCGACCTGTTTGCCAGCCCTAGGTACAGCCGGCATGCCCCTCTGAAGATAGAGTAAAATACTCAATGGAGAGTAGCCGACTGTAAATGTATAGGCGGCCTGCCCCTCTTAAGTAAGAATAAAAATTAAACATGGAGAGTAGCCGACTGTTTGTCAGCAGGCATGCCCCTCTTAGTACAAAATTGAATATTAAGTATGCAAACTTTTATTAAGTAGCCCTTGACTATTTACATCATTCAAAAGAAATATTTCTTAAGATTATCTAAATTCCAAGTTCGAGGCAACGGTTGTCCGTCTGGTGTTCCTAGACGGTAGGTACCGTCCCTGACCTCTTCACAGATTCGGTAGGGTCCTTCCCAGTTGGGAGTTAGTTTGCTAGACTCATTAGCCCTACAAACTGCTTCCATTTTTCTAAGTACAAAGTCCCCCACTTTGAGTGGACGCCTGTGTACTTTTTTGTTGTATGATCTAGTCATTCTCGGGCGGTAAATTTCATGGCGCAAGACAGCATTGCCCCTCCTTTCAGGAAGTGAGTCTAATGCCAGGCGCATGGCTTCCCAGTTTGCCTCTTCGTCATATAGCATTACTCGAAGAGTCGGCTCGTAGTGTTCTATTGGAAGAACAGCTTCCGCACCATAAGTTAGGAGGAATGAAGTTTCTCTAGTCGCCCCTTTTTCAGTCGTCCTAATGGCCTAGAGAACATGTTGTAATTCATCCGCCCATAGGCCGCCTGCTCGTTCAATCTTTTTCTTGAGACCGTCTGAGATGATTTTATTAAAGGCTTCTACCTGGCCGTTTGCTTGTGGACGACCGACAGATGCAAAGTAGTGTGCAATTCCTTGGTCACCCAACCAGCTTTTGAGAACAGACGTCTCAAATTGGGGACCATTATCAAAAACCATAGACATGGGAACCCCGAACCGAGTGATGACATTTTTCCAAATGAATGAAATTACATCCTTCGTCTTGATTCCCTTTACAGCCTCCGCCTCTACCCATTTAGTGAAGTAGTCGACGGCAACAAGTATGTACCTCCTTCCGCCTGTAGCAGGCGTATATGGACCCAGAATATCCATGCCCCACTTAGCAAACGGTAGTGGGCTATGAATGGTAGTGAGGTCAGTAGCCGGACGGTGAATTAGTTTGCCAAACCTTTGGCACTTGTCACATTTTTTTCACCATCACCATCGCATCTGCTTCTAAAGTAGGCCAAAAGTAGCCCTGCCGCCTTGCCCGTTGAGCAAGCGTCCTACCGCCTATATGGGAAGCACAGTAACCAGAGTGAAGATCGTCCAGTATCTCTCGCCCCTTTTCTAGAGTAACACACTTTAAGAAGGGTTGAAGGTACCCCCTTTGTGAAGTTCTCCCTTTATTATTTCAAAACTGGTTGCTCGTTTTTTCAGTGCTGCCTCCTGTTGATGATCATCCGGCAGGGTACCATTTGCCAGATATGCCCTGATTGGATCCATCCAGGTTGAGCTTCTGTCTAAGATTCCAATAGGTTCTTCCTCAATGCTTCTTCTCTCCATTACTTCCCAAAAAACAGTTCGAGGAGTATCACAGGAGGCGGATGATGCTAATTTTGAAAGTGCATCCGCCTGGTTGTTTTCTGATCTCGGCACTTGGGTCAGATGTAAATCCTCAAGGGAGCCGACTGCTTGTCGGACCGCCTGTAAATACTTGATCATGGCCGGATGGGTTGCTTCGTATTCCCCATTGTACTGACTCACTATCAATTGTGAATCGGAACAGGCGTCTATTTTTCTTGCTCCTGCCGCCTTGCACATGCGGATTCCGGCTAGTAAAGCTTCATATTCTGCCTCATTGTTTGAGGCCTGAAAACTGAAGCGTAAAGCATACTCGTACCTGTCGCCCTTTGGCGACTGACATATGACGCCTGCTCCACAACCATTTGAAGTAGAGCTTCCGTCCACATATACCTTCCAGACTTGGTCTGTAACTTGAGAGTCAGGAGGACGAGTCATCTCAACAATAAAGTCAGCAAAGGCTTGCCCCTTCACTGCTTTTCTAGGCTCTAAGGTAACTTCGAGGCTCTGTATTTCTGTGGCCCATTTGATCATTCGGCCTGACGACTCCATGATGGTCAGTCGCTTCTTGATAGGTTGGTCTGTATACACGACGACTGCATGTGCCAAAAAGTAGGGCTTCAATTTTTTAACAGCCATGAAGAGTGCAAGACCAAATTTCTCCACTAAGGGATACCTCAACTCGACATTTTTCAGTACATGACTGACAAACTAGACCGGGAGCTGACAGCCGTCTCTTTCAGCAAAGAGAACAGCGCTTAACGCATGATCAGAGACGGCCAGGTACATGTAGAGTACTTCTTTGGGCAAAGGGCTGACCAGCCTCAGCAAGGAATGCAAGTGAACTTTCAATTTCTGGAAGGCCGCCTCAGCATCCGGCCCCCATTCAAACCTTGCCTTTTTCTTAATTGCCTGGAAAAAGTATAGGCATTTGTCGCCTGATCGGCTTAAAAATCTTCCCAAGGCCGCCAGACAACCTGTTAACTTCTGAACCTCTCGGATGGTACGAGGCGACTGAATGTCAATGACCGCCTGCACCTTCTCAGGGTTCGCCTCTATTCCTCTCTGATTGATAAGGAATCCGAGAAATTTCCCAGACTAAACTCCAAAGACACATTTCTTGGGATTGAGCATGACATGGTGCCGCCTGAGTGTGGCGAAAGTTTCTCGGAGGTCCGACAGATGATCTTTCTGAAGTTTAGACTTGACAATCATATCATCAATATATGCCTCGACATTTCTCCCAATTTGATCAAAGAACACTGTGTTTATAATTCGCTGGAAAGTGGCCAGGGCATTCTTAAGACCAAACGGCATGACCGTGTAACAGTATAACCCCTGATCAGTGACGAAGGCCGTCTTCTCCTGATCTTTCTTCCATGAAGGAATTTGATGGAAACCAGAGTAGGCGTCCATAAAGCTCATCAAAGCATGGCCGGCTGTTGAGTCGACTAGGTTATCAATTTTAGGCAGAGGGTAACTGTCTTTGGGGCACGCCTTGTTTAAGTCTGTGTAGTCTACACACATTCGCCAGGTGCCATTCGGCTTTTTAACAAGCACCACATTTGCAACCCAGTCTGGGAAGTAACATTGCCAAATGAACCCTGCATCAAGTAATTTTTTTAACTTCGGCGGCTGCCGCCTGACTTCTTTCTTCGCCATGGTTCCGCTTCTTCTGCCGTACCGGCTTCTTTTTCGGATCCACGACAAGTTTATGTACCGCCAGATCAGGACTAATGCCTGGCATTTCATGGACTTCGAATGCAAAGATGTCCTTGTATTCTTTCAATAGTTTGTGAAAGTCGTCACCCAGGACTCTCAGAGCAGTCGTCCCAACTTTGACAGTTCGCTCAGGACGTGAATCGTCTAAGATCAAGTCCGTATGCTCACCAGCCGGCTGAGGGCGGAATTCATCTGACCGCTCCTCTACCAATGATTGCTATTTTCTGTCTTTTCTTGCGGCCCCTGTCTGGGATGCCTTTCTCTTCTTGCCACCTGCTTCTTGAACAGGCGCACTCTCCTTGACATTGTCAAGGTCTATTTTTCCACCACTCAACCCAGTGGCCATAACAGTGGGCTTGACATCCGAGAGATAGCACTCTCGGGCCATCCTCTGATCTCCCCTTAGGGACCCGACTGTTCCATTATCCCTCTCAAACTTGAGCAACATAAGAGATGGGATTATAACAGCCTTGGAATTATTCAGGGTTGGTCGTCCCAAAATCATGTTGTAGGCCGAGAGTTCTTTTACTACCAGGAACCGGACTACCATGTGTCGTCCTTCCCCTTTTTCGCCCAGGCGGATGGGTAAATCCACTCGTCCCACTGGGTGGACGACTCCTCCTCCAAACCCTACTAAAGGGTGGGATGCCGGATGTATACAATCAGTCTGATATTTTAGTTTCGACAGACATTTGCTACTGATGAGATCTGAGGAGCTTCTGGTATCTATGAGGATTCGGCCAACTCTCTGGTTGGCCACTTTACATTCAATAACGATAGGGTCGTCATGCGGCCCTCTTACCCCTCCTAGATCTTCTTCAGTGATGACAATCTCAGGAAATGGATATTTGGAGGGCCGTTCTTGGTGAACGGAATTTACATCTAACTGTTTGATATTGTCTTTGTTGCCCCTAATAGTGGGGCCGCCTCCTGAGAAGCCGCCTGCAATGGTGTAGACGACTGCATCATCTGTATCGGAGCTATCGGCCTGTTAATTCTTTTTGTCCGACTGCTTTTTCGAGGAAGTGTTCCCCGTAGATTTCTTGACATAAGTGTCAAGGTCACCTTGCTGAGCTAGGCGGTCCAGATACCGCATGAGACTGATGCATTCATTGGTGTGATGACCAACATCTTCATGATAATCACAGAATTTTTCTTGGTTCCGATTGTTTGCAGAACCCTTCATGGGGACCGGCTTCTCAATTGAGATCCGTCCCTTGATTTCCTTTAGGATAAATTGGCTATCCTTGTTAAACACATACTTTGGGGAGTATGGTTTGAATTCTTTTTTCTTCTTCTGGGACGGCTGTTTAGAGGAATCAGTTGCCCAGACCTCTTTTCTCTTCTCGTCTTTGTTTGACGACTGCTTCTGTCGTCCTTCTCTTTTGTCGGACCTTTTCCCGTCTGACTGTTTTACCGTACCACAAAGATCAGTCGCCTATATATAGGCTTCCGCTTCAATCAAGGCCTCTTGAAGAGTCGCCACCCTCTTTTGGACCAAATCAAATTTGAAGGTCGACCCGTCTTTGAGACCTCTGAAAAAGTCAGTATAGGCTACTTCATCCGGTAACCCTTGAATCTGTATTCTCATCAGGTTAAACCGCCTGATGTAAGAACGAAGCCCCTCCTTCTCGCCCTGCTGAATTGTTCCTAAATCAAGGGTCGTCTTCTTCGCAGGAATGTTCATGGCGAACTTGGAGGTGAATAAGTAAGCAAGCGTCTTGAAGTTATTTACACAGCCAGTCGGTAGGTTGCCGAACCGTTGTTGTGCGATTCCTTTGAGAGTCGCTGGAAACACTTGCACCAAGTGGGATCATCCAACCCTTGAAGATACATCAGGTTGGTGAATGCCATCAGATGGTCTTCTGGGTTAGTAGTGCCGTCATAGGCGCCTACTAATACATTTTTCACTTTGGCCGGCTGAGCGGCTTCAGTAATTTCCTTGGAGAAGGCCGACGGCTGTTCACCAAGTCTAAGCAACCGTAGCTGCCAGTCCATAGGTTGGACATTTTTTGCTGCATGTCCACCAAACGGAGGTGGCTGTAAAAAATACTGTTGTTATGGTACAAACGGTAAGTTTGGTACCGCCTGGTCGCTATGAAAGCCGGACTGACGGGAGGTGCCGCCTGACTGAATCTCATGATACGACTGAGTATGCCTCATCGAGGTATTTCGCAGGCTGTCTTGGAAGTTTGAAGTAGAGGCCGACTGTGACAATCGGTCACTCTTCTTCCGCTCTAGCAGTAGCCGAGCGTCTGTGTATGTTTTTCCTCGACCCGTCCGCCTGAATATGACGAACAGGTTTCCTATTTCCTGGAGTAGGAAAACGGTATTTTGTGAAATCAAGGGCAGGTGGCTCCCACTTCCTAGATTTAGGATGAGGGGTCGCCTCTCGCCCTTGAACTGGTTTCCTCTTCAGTGAAGTGGAGGGTTTCTTAGCTGACTGCTCCTTGTCCAGAGCAAGCGGCTTCTTGTTGATCAACTCTTGAATTTTCTCCCTTGAAGTCCCTCATGAAGGTCATGAGTTCGTTCCTTGTGATGGGAGCAGACCCATCAGTCGGCTGCTGCCGAACAGGCGGTGCGCCTGCTGGCTCGCTTCCAGTTTGAAGATGTTCCCGTTCCCTCCTTTCGTATGACGGGTACGTCGGGCCCTTAAGGTCCCGTCTGAAGCTGTGTGAGCTGCAACTTCAAAATTCATTCTCAGTATTGTGGTCCGACTGAACTAGAGGGTCGTCCAGGGACGTCTCTCTTCAGGAGTCGGTACAGACGTGCATGCCATTTCAGAAGTACTCTCCCCACAGACGGTGCCAAAATGTTTCGGGGTTTTCTGATGTCCTGCGGGAGAGTTACAATTCCGAGACTGGAACCGGACGCCTGTACCTGCAAAACAAACGGATGCTCCGGATGATTGGAGATCCGCCTCCGACGGTCAAGTTAGTACTTGATTAAGGAGTAATTAATGCGGAAATTAAAGTGATTGGGTCTCTCTAGGTGAGAGTGTTTAATGTGTGTAATCTGCGTTTTTAGCGTTTTTTTTCCCTTAATGGGGATTAAGGGAGGTATTTATAACCTCGGGAAACGTGTCAATCTAGGTTTAGGTTAACCTTGGGCTGATTTTGCTTCCCTCGGAAGTTGGGCCTAGGTGACCGGTTATCCCAGGTGTCATGGGAAGGACACGTGTCGTGTCGTAATTGGTCTATAGTGGACGGATCATTGCTTGACACGTGGCAGGCTCCTATCGGCCCATGTGACGGACACATGGCGGAACCTGATTGGTCCACTTGTCAGATGGTGATTGGTGGGGAAAAAATCCCCTAATCAATATGCAATTAAAAAAAAGTAATTAAATCAAGCGAAAGTCAAACACATTTAAACAAAGCTTTTTAAATCAAATGAAAGTTAAATGCATTCAACAAAGCTAATTTAATCTAGTGAAAGTCAAACACATTCAAACAAAGCTTTTTTAATTAAGTGATTGTCAAGTGCATTCCCACAAAGCTAATTGAATCAAATGAAAGTCAAACCATTCGAACAAAGCTTTTTGAATCAATAAAAGTTAAATGCATTCAAAAAAGCTAATTGAATCAAGTGAAAGTCTAAGTAATTCAAACAAAGCTTTTTGAATAAAATGACTGTCAAATGCGTTCAATGATGCTAATTGAATCAAATGGAAGTCAAACACATTCTAACAAATTTTTTAAATCAAATGAAAGTCATATGCATTCAACAAAGCTAATTGAATCAAATGAAACTCAATGGCATTCTAACAAAGCTAATTGAATCAAATGAAAGTCAATAGCATTCTAACAAACCTAATTGAATCAAACGAAAGTCAATGGCATTCTAACAAACCTAATTGAATCAAATGAAAGTCAACCACATTCAAATAAAGCTAATTGAATCAAATGAAAGTTAACCACATTCAAACAAAGCTAATTAAAAAAGTGAAAATCAAACACATTCAAACAAAGCTTTTTGAATCAAAAGAAAGTCAAATGATTTCAAAAAAGCTAATTGAATCAAGTGAAAGTCAAACAAATTCAAACATAGCTTTTTGAATCAAATGATTGTCAAATGCATTCAACGATACTATTTGAATCATATGAAAGTCAAACTCATTCAAACAAATCTTTTTGAATCAAATGAAAGTCAAATGCATTCAACAGATCAAATTGAATCAATTAAAAGTCAACCACATTCAAACAAAGCTAATTAAATCCAATGGAAGGCAAACACATTCAAACAAAGCTATTTGAATCAAATGAAAGTCAAACACATTCAAACAATGCTATCTGAATCAAATGAAAGTCAAATGCATTCAAAAAAGATAATTAAATCAAACGAAAGTCAAACACATTCAGACAAAGCTAATTGCATCAAATGAAAGTCAAAAACATTCAAACAAAGCTAATTAAATCATATGAAAGTCAAATGCTTTCAAAAAAGCTAATTGAATCAACTAAAAGTCAAAGAATTCAAACAAAGCTTTTTGAATCAAATGATTGTCAAATGCATTCAACGAGGCTACAGTCAAACAAAACTTTTTGAATCAAATTAAAGTCAAATGCATTCAAAAAGCAAATTGACTCAATTGAAAGTTAACCAAATTCAAGCAAAGCTAATTGAATCAAATGAAAGTCAAACACATTTAAACAAAGCTATTTAACCAAATGAAAGTCAAACACATTCAAGAAATGCTATTTGAATCAAATGAAAGTCAAACGCATTCAAAAAAGGTATTTAAATCAAGTGAAAGTCAAAACATTCAAACAAAGCTATTTGAATCAGATTAAAGTCAAACACATTCAAAGCTTTTGAATTAAATGAAAGTCAAATGCATTAAACAAAGCTAATTGATTCAAATGAAAGTCAATCACATTCAAACAAAAGCTAATTTAATCAAATGAAAATCAACACATTCAAACAAAGCTTTTTCAATCAAATGAAATTCAAATGCATTCAAAATAGCGATTTGAATTAAGTGAAAGTCAAACAAAGCTTTTTGAATCAAATGATTGTCAAATCCATTCAACGATGCTAGTTGAATCATATGAAAGTCAAACACATTTAA
>NW_018743163.1:0-35460 GCF_001683475.1 Chenopodium quinoa
TTGAATCAAATGAAAGTCAAACACATTCAAAAAGAGCTTTTTGAATCAAATGAAGGTCAAATGCATCTACAAAGCTAATTAAATCAAATGAAAGTCAAACACATTCAACAAAACTAATTGAATCAAATGAAAGTCAAAAAAATCTAAAAAAATTAAATAAATGAAAGTCAAACACATTCAAACAAAGCTATTTGAATCAAATGAAAGTCAAATGCATTCTACAAAGGTTATTGAATCAAATGAAAGTAAAAAACATTCGAACAAAGCAAATGAATCCAATGAAAGTCAAACACAATCAAACTAAACTATTTGAATCAAATAAAAGTCAAATGCATTCTACAAAGCTAATTGAATCAAATGAAAGTCAAAAACATTCCAACAAAGCCAATTGAATCAAATGAAAGTCAAACACATTCAAACAAACCTAATTGAATCAAATGAAAGTCAAACACATTCAAACAGACCTAATTGAATCAAATGAAAGTCAAACACATTCAAAAGAGCTTTTTGAATCAAATGACGGTCAAATGCAATATACAAAGCTTATTGAATCAAATGAAAGTCAAACACATTGAAACAAAGCTAATTGGATCAAATGTAAGTCAAACACATTCAAACAGAGCTTTTTGAATCAATTGAAAGTCAAATGCATTCAACAAAGCTAATTGAATCAAATGAAAGTAAAAACATCTAAAAAAACTTAATTAAATCAAATGAAAGTCAAACACATTCAAACAAAGCTATTTAAATCAAATAAAAGTCAAATGCTTTCTACAAAGCTAATTGAATCAAATGAAAGTAAAAACATTCAACAAAGCCAATTGAACAAAATGAAAGTTAAACACATTCAAACAAACCTAATTGAATCAAATGAAAGTCAAACACATTCAAACAAAGCTAATTGAATCAAATGTAAGTCAAATACATTCAAACAAAGCTTTTTGAATCAAATGAAAGTCAAATGCATTCAACAAAGCTCATTGAATCAAATGAAAGTAAAAAACAACTAAAAAAATCTAATTAAATCAAATGAAAGTAAAACACATTCAGACAAGCTATTTGAATCAAATGAAAGTCAAATGCATTCTACAAATCTAATTGAATCAAATGAAAGTAAAAAACATTTGAACAAAGCCAATTGAATCAAATGAAAGTCAAACACATTCAAACAAACCTAATTGAATCAAATGAAAGTCAAACACATTCAAACAAAGCTAATTGAATCAAATGAAAGTAAAAACACATTCTAAAACAAATGAAGAAATTGAATCAAATGAAAGTCAAACACATTCAAACAGCGCTAATTGAATCAAATGAAAGTCAAACACATTCAAAAAGAGTTTTTTGAATCAAATGAAGGTCAAATGCAATATGCAAAGCTAATCAAATCAAATGAAAGTCAAACACATTCAAACAAAGCTTATTGAATCAAATGTAAGTCAAATACATTCAACAAAGCTTTTTGAATCAAATGAAAGTCAAATGCATTCAACAAAGCTTATTGAATCAAATGAAAGTCAAAAACATCTAAAAAAAATCTTATTAAATCAAATGAAAGTCAAACACATTCAGACAAAGCTATTTGAATCAAATGAAAGTCAAATGCATTTTACAAATCTAATTGAATCAAATGAAAGTAAAAAACATTTGAACAAAGCCAATTGAATCAAATGAAAGTCAAACACATTAAAACAAACCTAATTGAATCAAATGAAAGTCAAACACATTCAAACAGTGCTAATTGAATAAAATGAAAGTCAAACACATTTAAAAAGAGCTTTTTGAATCAAATGAAGGTCAAATGCATTTAAGAAAGCTAATTGAATCAAATGAAAGTCAAACACATTCAAACAAAGCTAATTGAATCAAATATAAGTCAAACACATTCAAACAGAGCTCTCAAATTCATTCAACAAAGCTAATTGAATCAAACGAAAGTCAAAAACATCTAAAAATCTAATTAAATCAAATGAAAGTCAAACACATTCAAACAAAGCTATTTGAATCAAATGAAAATCAAATGCATTCTACAAATCTAATTGACTCAAATGAAAGTAAAAAACATCTAAAAAATTCAAATTAAATCAATAAAAGGTCAAACACATTCAAACAAAACTATTTGAATCAAGTGAAAGTCAAAAGCATTCTATAAAGCTAATTGAATTAAATGAAAGTCAAACACATTCAAAAAAGCTTTTTGAATCAAATGAAGGTCAAATGCATTTAAGAAAGCTAATTGAATCATATGAAAGTCAAACACATTCAAACAAAGCTAATTGAATCAAATGTAAGTCAAATACATTCAAACAAAGCTTTTTGAATCAAATGAAAGTCAAATGCATTCAACAAAGCTAATTGAATCAAACGAAAGTCAAAAACATCTAAAAAATCTAATTAAATCAATGAAAGTCAAACACATTCAGACAAAGCTATTTGAATCAAATGAAAGTCAAATGCATTCTACAAATCTAATTGACTCAAATGAAAGTAAAAAACATAAAAAAATTCAAATTAAATCAATAAAAGGTCAAACACATTCAAACAAAACTATTTGAATCAAGTGAAAGTCAAATGCATTTTATAAAGCTAATTGAACCAAATGAAAGTCAAACACATCCAAACAAAGCTAATTGAATCAAATGAAAGTAAAACACAATCAAACAAGTCTAATTAAATCAAATGAAAGTCAAACACATTCAAAAGAGGTAATTGAATCAAATGAAAGTCAAACACATTCAAAAAGAGCTTTTTGAATCAAATAAAGGTCAAATGCAATCTACAAAACTAATTAAATCAAATGAAAGTCAAACACATTCAAACAAAGCTAATTGAATAAAATGAAAGTCAAAAACATCTAAAAAAACCTAATTAAATCAAATAAAGTCAAACACATTCAAACAAAGCTATTTGAATCAAATGAAAGTCAAATGCATTCTACAAAGGTTATTGAATCAAATGAAAGTAAAAAACATTCGAACAAAGCCAAATGAATCCAATGAAAGTCAAACACAATCAAACTAAACTATTTGAATCAAATGAAAGTCAAATGCATTCTACAAAGCTAATTGAATCAAATGAAAGTCAAAAACATTAATTGAATCAAATGAAAGTCAAACACATTTAAACAAACCTATTGAATCAAATGAAAGTCAAACACATTCAAACAGACCTAATTGAATCAAATGAAAGTGAAACACATTCAAAAGAGCTTTTTGAATCAAATGACGGTCAAATGCAATATACAAAGCTTATTGAATCAAATGAAAGTCAAACACATTGAAACAAAGCTAATTGGATCAAATGTAAGTCAAACACATTCAAACAGAGCTTTTTGAATCAATTGAAAGTCAAATGCATTCAACAAAGCTAATTGAATCAAATGAAGTAAAAAACATCTAAAAAAACTTAATTAAATCAAATGAAAGTCAAACACATTCAAACAAAGCTATTTAAATCAAATAAAAGTCAAATGCTTTCTACAAAGCTAATTGAATCAAATGAAAGTAAAAAACATTCCAACAAAGCCAATTGAACAAAATGAAAGTCAAACACATTCAAACAAACCTAATTGAATCAAATGAAAGTCAAACACATTCAAACAAAGCTAATTGAATCAAATGTAAGTCAAATACATTCAAACAAAGCTTTTTGAATCAAATGAAAGTCAAATGCATTCAACAAAGCTCATTGAATCAAATGAAAGTAAAAAACAACAAAAAAAATCTAATTAAATCAAATGAAAGTAAAACACATTCAGACAAAGCTATTTGAATCAAATGAAAGTCAAATGCATTCTACAAATCTAATTGAATCAAATGAAAGTAATTGAATCAAATGAAAGTAAAAAACATTTGAACAAAGCCAATTGAATCAAATGAAAGTCAAACACATTCAAACAAACCTAATTGAATCAAATGAAAGTCAAACACATTCAAACAAAGCTAATTGAATCAAATGAAAGTAAAACACATTAAAACAAACCTAATTGAATCAAATGAAAGTCAAACACATTCAAAAAGAGTTTTTTGAATCAAATGAAGGTCAAATGCAATCTGCAAAGCTAATAAATCAAATGAAAGTAACACATTCAAACAAAGCTTATTGAATCAAATGTAAATCAAATACATTCAAACAAAGCTTTTTGAATCAAATGAAAGTCAAATGCATTCAACAAAGCTTATTGAATCAAATGAAAGTCAAAAACATCTAAAAAAAATCTTATTAAATCAAATGAAAGTCAAACACATTCAGACAAAGCTATTTGAATCAAATGAAAGTCAAATGCATTTTAAAATCTAATTGAATCAAATGAAAGTAAAAAACATTTGAACAAAGCCAATTGAATCAAATGAAAGTCAAACACATTAAACAAACCTAATTGAATCAAATGAAAGTCAAACACATTCAAACAGTGCTAATTGAATAAAATGAAAGTCAAACACATTTAAAAAGAGCTTTTTGAATCAAATGAAGGTCA
Source organism: Chenopodium quinoa (assembly GCF_001683475.1). Taxonomy (NCBI): domain Eukaryota; kingdom Viridiplantae; phylum Streptophyta; class Magnoliopsida; order Caryophyllales; family Amaranthaceae; genus Chenopodium; species Chenopodium quinoa. Next base: position 4,478 of record NW_018743163.1, read on the forward strand.
AATGCATTTAAGAAAGCTAATTGAATCAAATGAAAGTCAAACACATTCAAACAAAGCTTATTGAATCAAACGTAAGTCAAACACATTCAAACAGAGCTCTCTAATGCATTCAACAAAGCTAATTGAATCAAACGAAAGTCAAAAAACATCTAAAAAAATCTAATTAAATCAAATGAAGTCAAACACATTCAAACAAAGCTATTTGAATCAAATGAAAATCAAATGCATTCTACAAATCTAATTGACTCAAATGAAAGTAAAAAACATCTAAAAAATTCAAATTAAATCAATAAAAGGTCAAACACATTCAAACAAAACTATTTGAATCAAGTGAAAGTCAAAAGCATTCTATAAAGCTAATTGAATTAAATGAAAGTCAAACACACTCAAAAAGAGCTTTTTGAATCAAATGAAGGTCAAATGCATTTAAGAAAGCTAATTGAATCATATGAAAGTCAAACACATTCAAACAAAGCTAATTGAATCAAATGTAAGTCAAATACATTCAAACAGAGCTTTTTGAATCAAATGAAAGTCAAATGCATTTAACAAAGCTAATTGAATCAAACGATAGTCAAAAACATTTAAAAAAATCTAATTAAATCAAATGAAAGTCAAAACACATTCAGACAAAGCTATTTGAATCAAAATGAAAGTCAAATGCATTCTACAAATCTAATTGACTCAAAATGAAAGTAAAAAACATTTAAAAAAAATTCAAATTAAATCAATAAAAGGTTAAACACATTCAAACAAAACTATTTGAATCAAGTGAAAGTCAAATGCATTTTATAAAGCTAAATTGAATCAAATGAAAGTCAAACACATCCAAACAAAGCTAATTGAATCAAATGAAAGTAAAACACAATCAAAACAAGTTCTAATTAAATCAAATGAAAGTCAAACACATTCAAACAGAGGTAATTGAATCAAATGAAAGTCAAACACATTCAAAAGAGCTTTTTGAATCAAATGAAGGTCAAATGCAATCTACAAAGCTAATTAAATCAAATGAAAGTCAAACACATTCAAACAAAACTAATTGAATCAAATGTAAGTCAAAAAACATCTAAAAAAACCTAATTAAATCAAATGAAAGTCAAACACATTCAAACAAAGCTATTTGAATCAAATGAAAGTCAAATGCATTCTACAAAGGTTATTGAATCAAATGAAAGTAAAAAAACATTCGAACAAAGCCAAATGAATCCAATGAAAGTCAAACACAATCAAACTAAACTATTTGAATCAAATGAAAGTCAAATGCATTCTACAAAGCTAATTGAATCAAATGAAAGTCAAAAAACATTCCAACAAAGCCAATTGAATCAAATGAAAGTCAAACACATTCAAACAAACCTAATTGAATCAAATGAAAGTCAAACACATTCAAACAGACCTAATTGAATCAAATGAAAGTCAAACACATTCAAAAGAGCTTTATGAATCAAATGACGGTCAAATGCAATATACAAAGCTTATTGAATCAAATGAAAGTCAAACACATTGAAACAAAACTAATTGGATCAAATGTAAGTCAAACACATTCAAACAGAGCTTTTTGAATCAATTGAAAGTCAAATGCATTCAACAAAGCTAATTTAATCAAATGAAAGTAAAAAAACATCTAAAAAAAACTTAATTAAATCAAATGAAAGTCAAACACATTCAAACAAAGCTATTTAAATCAAATAAAATTCAAATGCTTTCTATAAAGCTAATTGAATCAAATAAAAGTCAAAAACATTCCAACAAAGCCAATTGAACAAAATGAAAGTTAAACACATTCAAACAAACCTAATTGAATCAAATGAAAGTCAAACACATTCAAACAAAGCTAATTGAATCAAATGTAAGTCAAATACATTCAAACAAAGCTTTTTGAATCAAATGAAAGTCAAATGCATTCAACAAAGCTCATTGAATCAAATGAAAGTAAAAAAACAACTAAAAAAAATCTAATTAAATCAAATGAAAGTAAAACACATTCAGACAAAGCTATTTGAATCAAATGAAAGTCAAATGCATTCTACAAATCTAATTGAATCAAATGAAAGTAAAAAACATTTGAACAAAGCCAATTGAATCAAATGAAAGTCAAACACATTCAAACAAACCTAATTGAATCAAATGAAAGTCAAACACATTCAAACAAAGCTAATTGAATCAAATTAAAGTAAAACACATTAAAACAAACCTAATTGAATCAAATGAAAGTAAAACACATTAAAACAGCGCTAATTGAATCAAATGAAAGTCAAACACATTCAAAAAGAGTTTTTTGAATCAAATAAAGGTCAAATGCAATCTGCAAAGCTAATCAAATCAAATGAAAGTCAAACACATTCAAACAAAGCTTATTGAATCAAATGTAAGTCAAATACATTCAAACAAAGCTTATTGAATCAAATGTAAGTCAAATGCATTTAAATAAAGCTTTTTGAATCAAATGAAAGTCAAATGCTTTCTACAAAGCTAATTGAATCAAATGAAAGTCAAAAACATTCCAACAAAGCTAATTGAACGAAATGAAAAATAAACACATTCAAACAAACCTAATTGAATCAAATGAAAGTCAAACACATTCAAACAAAGCTAATTGAATCAAATGTAAGTCAAATACATTCAAACAAAGCTTTTTGAATCAAATGAAAGTCAAATGAATTCAACAAAGCTCATTGAATCAAATGAAAGTAAAAAACAACTAAAAAAATCTAATTAAATCAAATGAAAGTAAAACACTTTCAGACAACGCTATTTGAATCAAATGAAAGTCAAATGCATTCTACAAATCTAATTGAATCAAATGAAAGTAAAAAACATTTGAACAAAGCCAATTGAATCAAATGAAAGTCAAACACATTCAAACAAACCTAATTGAATCAAATGAAAGTCAAACACATTCAAACAAAGCTAATTGAATCAAATGAAAGTAAAACACATTAAAACAAACCTAATTGAATCAAATGAAAGTCAAACACATTCAAAAAGAGTTTTTTGAATCAAATGAAGGTCAAACGCAATCTGCAAAGCTAATCAAATCAAATGAAAGTCAAGCAACTTCAAACAAAGCTTATTGAATCGAATGTAAATCAAATACATTCAAACAAAGCTTTTTGAATCAAATGAAAGACAAATGCATTCAACAAAGCTTATTGAATCAAATGAAAGTCAAAAACATCTAAAAAAAATCTTATTAAATCAAATGAAAGTCAAACACATTCAGACAAAGCTATTTGAATCAAATGAAAGTCAAATGCATTTTACAAATCTAATTGAATCAAATGAAAGTAAAAAACATTTGAACAAAGCCAATTGTATCAAATGAAAGTCAAACACATTAAAACAAACCTAATTGAATCAAATGAAAGTCAAACACATTCAAACAGTGCTAATTGAATAAAATGAAAGTCAAACACATTTAAAAAGAGCTTTTTGAATCAAATGAAGGTCAAATGCATTTAAGAAAGCTAATTGAATCAAATGAAAGTCAAACACATTCAAACAAAGCTTATTGAATCAAACGTAAGTCAAACACATTCAAACAGAGCTCTCTAATGCATTCAACAAAGCTAATTGAATCAAACGAAAGTCAAAAACATCTAAAAAAATCTAATTAAATCAAATGAAGTCAAACACATTCAAACAAAGCTATTTGAATCAAATGAAAATCAAATGCATTCTACAAATCTAATTGACTCAAATGAAAGTAAAAAACATCTAAAAAATTCAAATTAAATCAATAAAAGGTCAAACACATTCAAACAAAACTATTTGAATCAAGTGAAAGTCAAAAGCATTCTATAAAGCTAATTGAATTAAATGAAAGTCAAACACACTCAAAAAGAGCTTTTTGAATCAAATGAAGGTCAAATGCATTTAAGAAAGCTAATTGAATCATATGAAAGTCAAACACATTCAAACAAAGCTAATTGAATCAAATGTAAGTCAAATACATTCAAACAGAGCTTTTTGAATCAAATGAAAGTCAAATGCATTTAACAAAGCTAATTGAATCAAACGATAGTCAAAAACATTTAAAAAAATCTAATTAAATCAAATGAAAGTCAAACACATTCAGACAAAGCTATTTGAATCAAATGAAAGTCAAATGCATTCTACAAATCTAATTGACTCAAATGAAAGTAAAAAACATTTAAAAAAAATTCAAATTAAATCAATAAAAGGTTAAACACATTCAAACAAAACTATTTGAATCAAGTGAAAGTCAAATGCATTTTATAAAGCTAATTGAATCAAATGAAAGTCAAACACATCCAAACAAAGCTAATTGAATCAAATGAAAGTAAAACACAATCAAACAAGTCTAATTAAATCAAATGAAAGTCAAACGCATTCAAACAGAGGTAATTGAATCAAATGAAAGTCAAACACATTCAAAAAGAGCTTTTTGAATCAAATGAAGGTCAAATGCAATCTACAAAGCTAATTAAATCAAATGAAAGTCAAACACATTCAAACAAAACTAATTGAATCAAATGAAAGTCAAAAACATCTAAAAAACCTAATTAAATCAAATGAAAGTCAAACACATTCAAACAAAGCTATTTGAATCAAATGAAAGTCAAATGCATTCTACAAAGGTTATTGAATCAAATGAAAGTAAAAAACATTCGAACAAAGCCAAATGAATCCAATGAAAGTCAAACACAATCAAACTAAACTATTTGAATCAAATGAAAGTCAAATGCATTCTACAAAGCTAATTGAATCAAATGAAAGTCAAAAACATTCCAACAAAGCCAATTGAATCAAATGAAAGTCAAACACATTCAAACAAACCTAATTGAATCAAATGAAAGTCAAACACATTCAAACAGACCTAATTGAATCAAATGAAAGTCAAACACATTCAAAAGAGCTTTATGAATCAAATGACGGTCAAATGCAATATACAAAGCTTATTGAATCAAATGAAAGTCAAACACATTGAAACAAAACTAATTGGATCAAATGTAAGTCAAACACATTCAAACAGAGCTTTTTGAATCAATTGAAAGTCAAATGCATTCAACAAAGCTAATTTAATCAAATGAAAGTAAAAAACATCTAAAAAAACTTAATTAAATCAAATGAAAGTCAAACACATTCAAACAAAGCTATTTAAATCAAATAAAATTCAAATGCTTTCTATAAAGCTAATTGAATCAAATAAAAGTCAAAAACATTCCAACAAAGCCAATTGAACAAAATGAAAGTTAAACACATTCAAACAAACCTAATTGAATCAAATGAAAGTCAAACACATTCAAACAAAGCTAATTGAATCAAATGTAAGTCAAATACATTCAAACAAAGCTTTTTGAATCAAATGAAAGTCAAATGCATTCAACAAAGCTCATTGAATCAAATGAAAGTAAAAAACAACTAAAAAAATCTAATTAAATCAAATGAAAGTAAAACACATTCAGACAAAGCTATTTGAATCAAATGAAAGTCAAATGCATTCTACAAATCTAATTGAATCAAATGAAAGTAAAAAACATTTGAACAAAGCCAATTGAATCAAATGAAAGTCAAACACATTCAAACAAACCTAATTGAATCAAATGAAAGTCAAACACATTCAAACAAAGCTAATTGAATCAAATTAAAGTAAAACACATTAAAACAAACCTAATTGAATCAAATGAAAGTAAAACACATTAAAACAGCGCTAATTGAATCAAATGAAAGTCAAACACATTCAAAAAGAGTTTTTTGAATCAAATAAAGGTCAAATGCAATCTGCAAAGCTAATCAAATCAAATGAAAGTCAAACACATTCAAACAAAGCTTATTGAATCAAATGTAAGTCAAATACATTCAAACAAAGCTTATTGAATCAAATGTAAGTCAAATGCATTTAAATAAAGCTTTTTGAATCAAATGAAAGTCAAATGCTTTCTACAAAGCTAATTGAATCAAATGAAAGTCAAAAACATTCCAACAAAGCTAATTGAACGAAATGAAAAATAAACACATTCAAACAAACCTAATTGAATCAAATGAAAGTCAAACACATTCAAACAAAGCTAATTGAATCAAATGTAAGTCAAATACATTCAAACAAAGCTTTTTGAATCAAATGAAAGTCAAATGAATTCAACAAAGCTCATTGAATCAAATGAAAGTAAAAAACAACTAAAAAAATCTAATTAAATCAAATGAAAGTAAAACACTTTCAGACAACGCTATTTGAATCAAATGAAAGTCAAATGCATTCTACAAATCTAATTGAATCAAATGAAAGTAAAAAACATTTGAACAAAGCCAATTGAATCAAATGAAAGTCAAACACATTCAAACAAACCTAATTGAATCAAATGAAAGTCAAACACATTCAAACAAAGCTAATTGAATCAAATGAAAGTAAAACACATTAAAACAAACCTAATTGAATCAAATGAAAGTAAAACACATTAAAACAGCGCTAATTGAATCAAATGAAAGTCAAACACATTCAAAAAGAGTTTTTTGAATCAAATGAAGGTCAAATGCAATCTGCAAAGCTAATCAAATCAAATGAAAGTCAAACACATTCAAACAAAGCTTATTGAATCAAATGTAAGTCAAATACATTCAAACAAAGCTTTTTGAATCAAATGAAAGTCAAATGCATTCAACAAAGCTTATTGAATCAAATGAAAGTCAAAAACATCTAAAAAAAATCTTATTAAATCAAATGAAAGTCAAACACATTCAGACAAAGCTATTTGAATCAAATGAAAGTCAAATGCATTTTACAAATCTAATTGAATCAAATGAAAGTAAAAAAATTTGAACAAAGCCAATTGAATCAAATGAAAGTCAAACACATTAAAACAAACCTAATTGAATCAAATGAAAGTCAAACACATTCAAACAGTGCTAATTGAATAAAATGAAAGTTAAACACATTTAAAAAGAGCTTTTTGAATCAAATGAAGGTCAAATGCATTTAAGAAAGCTAATTGAATCAAATGAAAGTCAAACACATTCAAACAAAGCTAATTGAATCAAATGTAAGTCAAACACATTCAAACAGAGCTCTCAAATGCATTCAACAAAGCTAATTGAATCAAACGAAAGTCAAAAACATCTAAAAAAATCTAATTAAATCAAATGAAAGTCAAACACATTCAAACAAAGCTATTTGAATCAAATGAAAATCAAATGCATTCTACAAATCTAATTGACTCAAATGAAAGTAAAAAACATCCAAAAAATTCAAATTAAATCAATAAAAGGTCAAACACATTCAAACAAAACTATTTGAATCAAGTGAAAGTCAAAGGCATTCTATAAAGCTAATTGAATTAAATGAAAGTCAAACACATTCAAAAAGAGCTTTTTGAATCAAATGAAGGTCAAATGCATTTAAGAAAGCTAATTGAATCATATGAAAGTCAAACACATTCAAACAAAGCAAATTGAATCAAATGTAAGTAGAATACATTCAAACAGAGCTTTTTTAATCAAATGAAAGTCAAATGCATTCAACAAAGCTAATTGAATCAAACGAAAGTCAAAAACATCTAAAAAAATCTAATTAAATCAAATGAAAGTCAAACACATTCAGACAAAGCTATTTGAATCAAATGAAAGTCAAATGCATTCTACAAATCTAATTGACTCAAATGAAAGTAAAAAACATCTAAAAAATTCAAATTAAATCAATAAAAGGTCAAACACATTCAAACAAAACTATTTGAATCAAGTGAAAGTCAAATGCATTTTATAAAGCTAATTGAATCAAATGAAAGTCAAACACATCCAAACAAAGCTAATTGAATCAAATGAAAGTAAAACACAATCAAACAAGTCTAATTAAATCAAATGAAAGTCAAACACATTCAAACAGAGGTAATTGAATCAAATGAAAGTCTAACACATTCAAAAAGAGCTTTTTGAATCAAATGAAGGTCAAATGCAATCTACAAAGCTAATTAAATCAAATGAAAGTCAAACACATTCCAACAAAACTAATTGAATCAAATGAAAGTCAAAAAAATCTAAAAAAACCTAATTAAATAAAATGAAAGTCAAACACATTCAAACAAAGCTATTTGAATCAAATGAAAGTCAAATGCATTCTACAAAGGTTATTGAATCAAATGAAAGTAAAAAACATTCGAACAAAGCTAAATGAATCCAATGAAAGTCAAACACAATCAAACTAAACTATTTGAATCAAATAAAAGTCAAATGCATTCTACAAAGCTAATTGAATCAAATGAAAGTCAAAAACATTCCAACAAAGCCAATTTGATCAAATGAAAGTCAAACACATTCAAACAAACCTAATTGAATCAAATGAAAGTCAAACACCTTCAAACAGACCTAATTGAATCAAATGAAAGTCAAACACATTCAAAAGAGCTTTTTGAATCAAATGACGGTCAAATGCAATATACAAAGCTTATTGAATCAAATGAAAGTGAAACACATTGAAACAAAGTTAATTGGATCAAATGTAAGTCAAACACATTCAAACAGAGCTTTTTGAATCAATTGAAAGTCAAATGTATTCAACAAAGCTAATTGAATCAAATGAAAGTAAAAAACATCTAAAAAAACTTAATTAAATCAAATGAAAGTCAAACACATTCAAACAAAGCTATTTAAATCAAATAAAAGTCAAATGCTTTCTACAAAGCTAATTGAATCAAATGAAAGTAAAAAACATTCCAACCAAGCCAATTGAACAAAATGAAAGTTAAACACATTCAAACAAACCTAATTGAATCAAATGAAAGTCAAACACATTCAAACAAAGCTAATTGAATCAAATGTAAGTCAAATACATTCAAACAAAGCTTTTTGAATCAAATGAAAGTCAAATGCATTCAACAAAGCTCATTGAATCAAATGAAAGTAAAAAACAACTAAAAAAATCTAATTAAATCAAATGAAAGTAAAACACATTCAGACAATGCTATTTGAATCAAATGAAAGTCAAATGCATTCTACAAATCTAATTGAATCAAATGAAAGTAAAAAACATTTGAACAAAGCCAATTGAATCAAATGAAAGTCAAACACATTCAAACAAACCTAATTGAATCAAATGAAAGTCAAACACATTCAAACAAAGCTAATTGAATCAAATGAAAGTAAAACACATTAAAACAAACCTAATTCAACCAAATGAAAGTCAATCACATTCAAACAGCGCTAATTGAATCAAATGAAAGTCAAACACATTCAAACAGCGCTAATTGAATCAAATGAAAGTCAAACACATTCAAAAAGAGTTTTTTGAATCAAATGAAGGTCAAATGCAATCTGCAAAGCTAATCAAATTAAATGAAAGTAAAACACATTCAAACAAAGCTTATTGAATCAAATGTAAGTCAAATACATTCAAACAAAGCTTTTTGAATCAAATGAAAGTCAAAAGCTTTCTACAAAGCTAATTGAATCAAATGAAAGTCAAAAACATTCCAACAAAGCCAATTGAACAAAATGAAAGTTAAACACATTCAAACAAACCTAATTGAATCAAATGAAAGTCAAACACATTCAAACAAAGCTAATTGAATCAAATGTAAGTCATATACATTCAAACAAAGCTTTTTGAATCAAATAAAAGTCAAATGCATTCAACAAAGCTCATTGAATCAAATGACTGTAAAAAACAACTAAAAAAATCTAATTAAATCAAATGAAAGTAAAACACATTCAGACAAAGCTATTTGAATCAAATGAAAGTCAAATGCATTCTACAAAGGTTATTGAATCAAATGAAAGTAAAAAAACATTCGAACAAAGCCAAATGAATCCAATGAAAGTCAAACACAATCAAACTAAACTATTTGAATAAAATGAAAGTCAAATGCATTCTACAAAGCTAATTGAATCAAATAAAAGTCAAAAACATTCCAACAAAGCCAATTGAATCAAATGAAAGTCAAACACATTCAAACAAACCTAATTGAATCAAATGAAAGTCAAACACATTCAAACAGACCTAATTGAATCAAATGAAAGTAAAACACATTCAAAAGAGCTTTTTGAATCAAATGACGGTCAAATGCAATATACAAAGCTTATTGAATCAAATGAAAGTCAAACACATTGAAACAAAGTTAATTGGATCAAATGTAAGTCAAACACATTCAAACAGAGCTTTTTGAATCAATTGAAAGTCAAATGTATTCAACAAAGCTAATTGAATCAAATGAAAGTAAAAAACATCTAAAAAAACTTAATTAAATCAAATGAAAGTCAAACACATTCAAACAAAGCTATTTAAATCAAATAAAAGTCAAATGCTTTCTATAAAGCTAATTGAATCAAATGAAAGTAAAAAAACATTCCAACAAAGCCAATTGAACAAAATGAAAGTTAAACACATTCAAACAAACCTAATTGAATCAAATGAAAGTCAAACACATTCAAACAAAGCTAATTGAATCAAATGTAAGTCAAATACATTCAAACAAAGCTTTTTGAATCAAATGAAAGTCAAATGCATTCAACAAAGCTTATTGAATCAAATGAAAGTAAAAAACAACAAAAAAAAATCTAATTAAATCAAATGAAAGTAAAACACATTCAGACAAAGCTATTTGAATCAAATGAAAGTCAAATGCATTCTACAAATCTAATTGAATCAAATGAAAGTAAAAAACATTTGAACAAAGCCAATTGAATCAAATGAAAGTCAAACACATTCAAACAAACCTAATTGAATCAAATGAAAGTCAAACACATTCAAACAAAGCTAATTTTATCAAATGTAAGTCAAACACATTAAAACAAACCTAATTCAATCAAATGAAAGTCAATCACATTCAAACAACGCTAATTGAATCAAATGAAAGTCTAACACATTCAAACAGCGCTAATTGAATCAAATGAAAGTCAAACACATTCAAAAAGAGTTTTTTGAATCAAATGAAGGTCAAATGCAATCTGCAAAGCTAATCAAATTAAATGAAAGTAAAACACATTCAAACAAAGCTTATTGAATCAAATGTAAGTCAAATACATTCAAACAAAGCTTTTTGAATCAAATGAAAGTCAAATGCTTTCTACAAAGCTAATTGAATCAAATGAAAGTAAAAAAACATTCTAACAAAGCCAATTGAACAAAATGAAAGTTAAACACATTCAAACAAACCTAATTGAATCAAATGAAAGTCAAACACATTCAAACAAAGCTAATTGAATCAAATGTAAGTCAAATACATTCAAACAAAGCTTTTTGAATCAAATAAAAGTCAAATGTATTCAACAAAGCTCATTGAATCAAATAAAAGTAAAAAACAACTAAAAAAATCTAATTATATCAAATGAAAGTAAAACACATTCAGACAAAGCTATTTGAATCAAATGAAAGTCAAATGCATTCTACAAAGGTTATTGAATCAAATGAAAGTAAAAAACATTCGAACAAAGCCAAATGAATCCAATGAAAGTCAAACACAATCAAACTAAACTATTTGAATCAAATGAAAGTCAAATGCATTCTACAAAGCTAATTGAATCAAATGAAAGTCAAAAACAATCCAACAAAGCCAATTGAATCAAATGAAAGTCAAACACATTTAAACAAACCTACTTGAATCAAATGAAAGTCAAACACATTCAAACAGACCTAATTGAATCAAATGAAAGTCAAACACATTCAAAAGAGCTTTTTGAATCAAATGACGGTCAAATGCAATATACAAAGCTTATTGAATCAAATGAAAGTCAAACACATTGAAACAAAAGTTAATTGGATCAAATGTAAGTCAAACACATTCAAACAGAGCTTTTTGAATCAATTGAAAGTCAAATGCATTCAACAAAGCTAATTGAATCAAATGAAAGTAAAAAACATCTAAAAAAACTTAATTAAATCAAATGAAAGTCAAACACATTCAAACAAAGCTATTTGTATCAAATGAAAGTCAAATGCATTCTACAAAGCTAATTGAATCAAATGAAAGTCAAACACATTCAAACAAAGCTAATTTTATCAAATGTAAGTCAAACAAATTCAAACAGAGCTTTTTGAATCAAATAAAACTCAAATGCATTCAACAAAGCTAATTGAATCAAATGAAAGTAAAAAACATTCCAACAAAGCCAATTGAACAAAATGAAAGTTAAACACATTCAAACAAACCTAATTGAATCAAATGAAAGTCAAACACATTCAAACAAAGCTAATTGAATCAAATGTAAGTCAAATACATTCAAACAAAGTTTTTTGAATCAAATGAAAGTCAAATGCATTCAAACAAAGCTAATTGAATCAAATGTAAGTCAAATACATTCAAACAAAGCTTTTTGAATCAAATGAAAGTCAAATGCATTCAACAAAGCTCATTGAATCAAATGAAAGTAAAAAACAACTAAACAATCTAATTAAATCAAATGAAAGTAAAACACATTCAGACAAAGCTATTTGAATCAAATGAAAGTCAAATGCATTCTACAAATCTAATTGAATCAAATGAAAGTAAAAAACATTTGAACAAAGCCAATTGAATCAAATGAAAGTCAAACACATTCAAACAAACCTAATTGAATCAAATGAATGTCAAACACTTTCAAACAAAGCTAATTGAATCAAATGAAAGTCAAATGCATTCTACAAATCTAATTGAATCAAATGAAAGTAAAAAACATTTGAACAAAGCCAATTGAATCAAATGAAAGTCAAAAACATTCCAACAAAGCCAATTGAACAAAATGAAAGTTAAACACATTCAAACAAACCTAATTGAATCAAATGAAAGTCAAACACATTCAAACAAAGCTAATTGAATCAAATGTAAGTCAAATACATTCAAACAAAGCTTTTTGAATCAAATAAAAGTCAAATGCATTCCACAAAGCTCATTGAATCAAATGAAAGTAAAAAACAACTAAAAAAATCTAATTAAATCAAATGAAAGTAAAACACATACAGACAAAGCTATTTGAATCAAATGAAAGTCAAATGCATTCTACAAAGGTTATTGAATCAAATGAAAGTAAAAAACATTCGAACAAAGCCAAATGAATCCAATGAAAGTCAAACACAATCAAACTAAACTATTTGAATCAAATGAAAGTCAAATGCATTCTACAAAGCTAATTGAATCAAATGAAAGTCAAAAACAATCCAACAAAGCTAATTGAATCAAATGAAAGTCAAACACATTCAAACAAACCTAATTGAATCAAATGAAAGTCAAACACATTCAAACAGACCTAATTGAATCAAATGAAAGTCAAACACATTCAAAAGAGCTTTTTGAATCAAATGACGGTCAAATGCAATATACAAAGCTTATTGAATCAAATGAAAGTCAAACACATTGAAACAAAGTTAATTGGATCAAATGTAAGTCAAACACATTCAAACAGAGCTTTTTGAATCATTGAAAGTCAAATGCATTCAACAAAGCTAATTGAATCAAATGAAAGTAAAAAACATCTAAAAAAACTTAATTAAATCAAATGAAAGTCAAACACATTCAAAACAAAGCTATTTGTATCAAATGAAAGTCAAATGCATTCTACAAAGCTAATTTGAATCAAATGAAAGTCAACACATTTCAAAACAAAGCTAATTGAATCAAAATGTAAGTCAAATACATTCAAACAAAGCTTTTTGAATCAAATGAAAGTCAAATGCATTCAACAAAGCTAATTGAATCAAATGTAAGTCAAATACATTCAAACAAAGCTTTTTTGAATCAAATGAAAGTCAAATGCAATTCAACAAAGCTCATTGAATCAAATGAAAGTAAAAAACAACTAAAAAATCAAATTAAATCAAATGAAAGTAAAACACATTCAGACAAAGCTATTTGAATCAAATGAAAGTCAAATGCATTCTACAAATCTAATTGAATCAAAATGAAAGTAAAAAACATTTGAACAAAGCCAAATTGAATCAAATGAAAGTCAAACACATTCAAACAAACCTAATTGAATCAAATGAAAGTAAAACACATTAAAACAAACCTAATTGAATCAAAATGAAAGTCAAACACATTCAAACAGCGCTAATTGAATCAAATGAAAGTCAAACACATTCAAACAGCGCTAATTGAATCAAATGAAAGTCAAACACATTCAAAAAGAGTTTTTTGAATCAAATGAAGGTCAAATGCAATCTGCAAAGCTAATCAAATCAAATGAAAGTCAAACACATTCAAACAAAGCTTATTGAATCAAATGTAAGTCAAATACATTCAAACAAAGCTTTTTGAATCAAATGAAAGTCAAATGCTTTCTACAAAGCTAATTGAATCAAATGAAAGTAAAAAAACATTCCAACAAAGCCAATTGAACAAAATGAAAGTTAAACACATTCAAACAAACCTAATTGAATCAAATGAAAGTCAAACACATTCAAACAAAGCTAATTGAATCAAATGTAAGTCAAATACATTCAAACAAAGCTTTTTGAATCAAATAAAAGTCAAAAGCATTCAACAAAGCTCATTGAATCAAATGAAAGTAAAAACACTAAAAAACCAAATTAAATCAAATGAAAGTAAAACACATTCAGACAAAGCTATTTGAATCAAATGAAAGTCAAATGCATTCTACAAATCTAATTGAATCAAATGAAAGTAAAAAACATTTGAACAAAGCCAATTGAATCAAATGAAAGTCAAACACATTCAAACAAACCTAATTGAATCAAATGAAAGTAAAACCTAATTGAATCAAATGAAAGTCAAACACATTCAAACAGAATTGAATCAAATGAAAGTCAAACACATTCAAAAGAGTTTTTTTGAATCAAATGAAGGTCAAATGCAATCTGCAAAGCTAATCAAATCAAATGAAAGTCAAACACATTCAAACAAAAGCTTATTGAATCAAATGTAAGTCAAATACATTCAAACAAAGCTTTTCGAATCAAATGAAAGTCAAATGCTTTCTACAAAGCTAATTGAATCAAATGAAAGTCAAAAACATTCCAACAAAGCCAATTGAACAAAATGAAAGTTAAACACATTCAAACAAACCTAATTGAATCAAATGAAAGTCAAACACATTCAAACAAAGCTAATTGAATCAAATGTAAGTCAAATACATTCAAACAAAGCTTTTTGAATCAAATAAAAGTCAAATGCATTCAAAAAAGCTCATTGAATCAAATGAAAGTAAAAAACAACTAAAAAATCTAATTAAATCAAATGAAAGTAAAACACTTTCAGACAAGCTATTTGAATCAAATGAAAGTCAAATGCATTCTACAAATCTAATTGAATCAAATGAAAGTAAAAAAACATTTGAACAAAGCCAATTGAATCAAATGAAAGTCAAACACATTCAAACAAACCTAATTGAATCAAATGAAAGTCAAACACATTCAAACAAAGCTAATTGAATCAAATGAAAGTAAAACACATTAAAACAAACCTAATTGAATCAAATGAAAGTCAAACACATTCAAAAAGAGTTTTTTGAATCAAATGAAGGTCAAATGCAATCTGCAAAGCTAATCAAATCAAATGAAAGTCAAACACATTCAAACAAAGCTTATTGAATCGAATGTAAATCAAATACATTCAAACAAAGCTTTTTGAATCAAATGAAAGACAAATGCATTCAACAAAGCTTATTGAATCAAATGAAAGTCAAAAACATCTAAAAAAAATCTTATTAAATCAAATGAAAGTCAAACACATTCAGACAAAGCTATTTGAATCAAATGAAAGTCAAATGCATTTTACAAATCTAATTGAATCAAATGAAAGTAAAAAACATTTGAACAAAGCCAATTGAATCAAATGAAAGTCAAACACATTAAAACAAACCTAATTGAATCAAATGAAAGTCAAACACATTCAAACAGTGCTAATTGAATAAAATGAAAGTCAAACACATTTAAAAAGAGCTTTTTGAATCAAATGAAGGTCAAATGCATTTAAGAAAGCTAATTGAATCAAATGAAAGTCAAACACATTCAAACAAAGCTTATTGAATCAAACGTAAGTCAAAACACATTCAAACAGAGCTCTCTAATGCATTCAACAAAGCTAATTGAATCAAACGAAAGTCAAAAACATCTAAAAAAATCTAATTAAATCAAATGAAGTCAAACACATTCAAACAAAGCTATTTGAATCAAATGAAAATCAAATGCATTCTACAAATCTAATTGACTCAAATGAAAGTAAAAAACATCTAAAAATTCAAATTAAATCAATAAAAGGTCAAACACATTCAAACAAAACTATTTGAATCAAGTGAAAGTCAAAAGCATTCTATAAAGCTAATTGAATTAAATGAAAGTCAAACACACTCAAAAAGAGCTTTTTGAATCAAATGAAGGTCAAATGCATTTAAGAAAGCTAATTGAATCATATGAAAGTCAAACACATTCAAACAAAGCTAATTGAATCAAATGTAAGTCAAATACATTCAAACAGAGCTTTTTGAATCAAATGAAAGTCAAATGCATTTAACAAAGCTAATTGAATCAAACGAAGTCAAAAACATTTAAAAAAATCTAATTAAATCAAATGAAAGTCAAAACACATTCAGACAAAGCTATTTGAATCAAATGAAAGTCAAATGCATTCTACAAATCTAATTGACTCAAATGAAAGTAAAAAACATTTAAAAAAAATTCAAATTAAATCAATAAAAGGTTAAACACATTCAAACAAAACTATTTGAATCAAGTGAAAGTCAAATGCATTTTATAAAGCTAATTGAATCAAATGAAAGTCAAACACATCCAAACAAAGCTAATTGAATCAAATGAAAGTAAAACACAATCAAACAAGTCTAATTAAATCAAATGAAAGTCAAACACATTCAAACAGAGGTAATTGAATCAAATGAAAGTCAAACACATTCAAAAGAGCTTTTTGAATCAAATGAAGGTCAAATGCAATCTACAAAGCTAATTAAATCAAATGAAAGTCAAACACATTCAAACAAAACTAATTGAATCAAATGAAAGTCAAAAACATCTAAAAAACCTAATTAAATCAAATGAAAGTCAAACACATTCAAACAAAGCTATTTGAATCAAATGAAAGTCAAATGCATTCTACAAAGGTTATTGAATCAAATGAAAGTAAAAAACATTCGAACAAAGCCAAATGAATCCAATGAAAGTCAAACACAATCAAACTAAACTATTTGAATCAAATGAAAGTCAAATGCATTCTACAAAGCTAATTGAATCAAATGAAAGTCAAAAACATTCCAACAAAGCCAATTGAATCAAATGAAAGTCAAACACATTCAAACAAACCTAATTGAATCAAATGAAAGTCAAACACATTCAAACAGACCTAATTGAATCAAATGAAAGTCAAACACATTCAAAAAGCTTTTGAATCAAATGACGGTCAAATGCAATATACAAAGCTTATTGAATCAAATGAAAGTCAAACACATTGAAACAAAACTAATTGGATCAAATGTAAGTCAAACACATTCAAACAGAGCTTTTTGAATCAATGAAAGTCAAATGCATTCAACAAAGCTAATTAATCAAATGAAAGTAAAAAACATCTAAAAAAACTTAATTAAATCAAATGAAAGTCAAACACATTCAAACAAAGCTATTTAAATCAAATAAAAGTCAAATGCTTTCTATAAAGCTAATTGAATCAAATAAAAGTCAAAAACATTCCAACAAAGCCAATTGAACAAAATGAAAGTTAAACACATTCAAACAAACCTAATTGAATCAAATGAAAGTCAAACACATTCAAACAAAGCTAATTGAATCAAATGTAAGTCAAATACATTCAAACAAAGCTTTTTGAATCAAATGAAAGTCAAATGCATTCAACAAAGCTCATTGAATCAAATGAAAGTAAAAAACAACTAAAAAATCTAATTAAATCAAATGAAAGTAAAACACATTCAGACAAAGCTATTTGAATCAAATGAAAGTCAAATGCATTCTACAAATCTAATTGAATCAAATGAAAGTAAAAAACATTTGAACAAAGCCAATTGAATCAAATGAAAGTCAAACACATTCAAACAAACCTAATTGAATCAAATGAAAGTCAAACACATTCAAACAAAGCTAATTGAATCAAATTAAAGTAAAACACATTAAAACAAACCTAATTGAATCAAATGAAAGTAAAACACATTAAAACAGCGCTAATTGAATCAAATGAAAGTCAAACACATTCAAAAAGAGTTTTTTGAATCAAATAAAGGTCAAATGCAATCTGCAAAGCTAATCAAATCAAATGAAAGTCAAACACATTCAAACAAAGCTTATTGAATCAAATGTAAGTCAAATACATTCAAACAAAGCTTATTGAATCAAATGTAAGTCAAATGCATTTAAATAAAGCTTTTTGAATCAAATGAAAGTCAAATGCTTTCTACAAAGCTAATTGAATCAAATGAAAGTCAAAAACATTCCAACAAAGCTAATTGAACGAAATGAAAAATAAACACATTCAAACAAACCTAATTGAATCAAATGAAAGTCAAACACATTCAAACAAAGCTAATTGAATCAAATGTAAGTCAAATACATTCAAACAAAGCTTTTTGAATCAAATGAAAGTCAAATGAATTCAACAAAGCTCATTGAATCAAATGAAAGTAAAAAACAACTAAAAAAAATCTAATTAAATCAAATGAAAGTAAAACACTTTCAGACAACGCTATTTGAATCAAATGAAAGTCAAATGCATTCTACAAATCTAATTGAATCAAATGAAAGTAAAAAACATTTGAACAAAGCCAATTGAATCAAATGAAAGTCAAACACATTCAAACAAACCTAATTGAATCAAATGAAAGTCAAACACATTCAAACAAAGCTAATTGAATCAAATGAAAGTAAAACACATTAAAACAAACCTAATTGAATCAAATGAAAGTAAAACACATTAAAACAGCGCTAATTGAATCAAATGAAAGTCAAACACATTCAAAAAGAGTTTTTTGAATCAAATGAAGGTCAAATGCAATCTGCAAAGCTAATCAAATCAAATGAAAGTCAAACACATTCAAACAAAGCTTATTGAATCAAATGTAAGTCAAATACATTCAAACAAAGCTTTTTGAATCAAATGAAAGTCAAATGCATTCAACAAAGCTTATTGAATCAAATGAAAGTCAAAAACATCTAAAAAAAATCTTATTAAATCAAATGAAAGTCAAACACATTCAGACAAAGCTATTTGAATCAAATGAAAGTCAAATGCATTTTACAAATCTAATTGAATCAAATGAAAGTAAAAAAATTTGAACAAAGCCAATTGAATCAAATGAAAGTCAAACACATTAAAACAAACCTAATTGAATCAAATGAAAGTCAAACACATTCAAACAGTGCTAATTGAATAAAATGAAAGTTAAACACATTTAAAAAGAGCTTTTGAATCAAATGAAGGTCAAATGCATTTAAGAAAGCTAATTGAATCAAATGAAAGTCAAACACATTCAAACAAAGCTAATTGAATCAAATGTAAGTCAAACACATTCAAACAGAGCTCTCAAATGCATTCAACAAAGCTAATTGAATCAAACGAAAGTCAAAAACATCTAAAAAAATCTAATTAAATCAAATGAAAGTCAAACACATTCAAACAAAGCTATTTGAATCAAATGAAAATCAAATGCATTCTACAAATCTAATTGACTCAAATGAAAGTAAAAAACATCCAAAAAATTCAAATTAAATCAATAAAAGGTCAAACACATTCAAACAAAACTATTTGAATCAAGTGAAAGTCAAAGGCATTCTATAAAGCTAATTGAATTAAATGAAAGTCAAACACATTCAAAAGAGCTTTTTGAATCAAATGAAGGTCAAATGCATTTAAGAAAGCTAATTGAATCATATGAAAGTCAAACACATTCAAACAAAGCAAATTGAATCAAATGTAAGTAAATACATTCAAACAGAGCTTTTTTAATCAAATGAAAGTCAAATGCATTCAACAAAGCTAATTGAATCAAACGAAAGTCAAAAACATCTAAAAAAATCTAATTAAATCAAATGAAAGTCAAACACATTCAGACAAAGCTATTTGAATCAAATGAAAGTCAAATGCATTCTACAAATCTAATTGACTCAAATGAAAGTAAAAAACATCTAAAAAATTCAAATTAAATCAATAAAAGGTCAAACACATTCAAACAAAACTATTTGAATCAAGTGAAAGTCAAATGCATTTTATAAAGCTAATTGAATCAAATGAAAGTCAAACACATCCAAACAAAGCTAATTGAATCAAATGAAAGTAAAACACAATCAAACAAGTCTAATTAAATCAAATGAAAGTCAAACACATTCAAACAGAGGTAATTGAATCAAATGAAAGTCTAACACATTCAAAAAGAGCTTTTTGAATCAAATGAAGGTCAAATGCAATCTACAAAGCTAATTAAATCAAATGAAAGTCAAACACATTCAACAAAACTAATTGAATCAAATGAAAGTCAAAAAAATCTAAAAAAACCTAATTAAATAAAATGAAAGTCAAACACATTCAAACAAAGCTATTTGAATCAAATGAAAGTCAAATGCATTCTACAAAGGTTATTGAATCAAATGAAAGTAAAAAACATTCGAACAAAGCTAAATGAATCCAATGAAAGTCAAACACAATCAAACTAAACTATTTGAATCAAATAAAAGTCAAATGCATTCTACAAAGCTAATTGAATCAAATGAAAGTCAAAAACATTCCAACAAAGCCAATTGAATCAAATGAAAGTCAAACACATTCAAACAAACCTAATTGAATCAAATGAAAGTCAAACACATTCAAACAGACCTAATTGAATCAAATGAAAGTCAAACACATTCAAAAGAGCTTTTTGAATCAAATGACGGTCAAATGCAATATACAAAGCTTATTGAATCAAATGAAAGTGAAACACATTGAAACAAAGTTAATTGGATCAAATGTAAGTCAAACACATTCAAACAGAGCTTTTTGAATCAATTGAAAGTCAAATGTATTCAACAAAGCTAATTGAATCAAATGAAAGTAAAAAACATCTAAAAAAACTTAATTAAATCAAATGAAAGTCAAACACATTCAAACAAAGCTATTTAAATCAAATAAAAGTCAAATGCTTTCTACAAAGCTAATTGAATCAAATGAAAGTAAAAAACATTCCAACCAAGCCAATTGAACAAAATGAAAGTTAAACACATTCAAACAAACCTAATTGAATCAAATGAAAGTCAAACACATTCAAACAAAGCTAATTGAATCAAATGTAAGTCAAATACATTCAAACAAAGCTTTTTGAATCAAATGAAAGTCAAATGCATTCAACAAAGCTCATTGAATCAAATGAAAGTAAAAACAACTAAAAAAATCTAATTAAATCAAATGAAAGTAAAACACATTCAGACAAGCTATTTGAATCAAATGAAAGTCAAATGCATTCTACAAATCTAATTGAATCAAATGAAAGTAAAAAACATTTGAACAAAGCCAATTGAATCAAATGAAAGTCAAACACATTCAAACAAACCTAATTGAATCAAATGAAAGTCAAACACATTCAAACAAAGCTAATTGAATCAAATGAAAGTAAAACACATTAAAACAAACCTAATTCAAATGAAAGTCAAATCACATTCAAACAGCGCTAATTGAATCAAATGAAAGTCAAACACATTCAAACAGCGCTAATTGAATCAAATGAAAGTCAAACACATTCAAAAAAGAGTTTTTTGAATCAAATGAAGGTCAAATGCAATCTGCAAAGCTAATCAAATAAATGAAAGTAAAACACATTCAAACAAAGCTTATTGAATCAAATGTAAGTCAAATACATTTAAACAAAGCTTTTTGAATCAAATGAAAGTCAAATGCTTTCTACAAAGCTAATTGAATCAAATGAAAGTCAAAAACATTCCAACAAAGCCAATTGAACAAAATGAAGTTAAACACATTCAAACAAACCTAATTGAATCAAATGAAAGTCAAACAATTCAACAAAGCTAATTGAATCAAATGTAAGTCAAATACATTCAAACAAAGCTTTTTGAATCAAATAAAAGTCAAATGCATTCAACAAAGCTCATTGAATCAAATGAAGTAAAAAACAACTAAAAAAATCTAATTAAATCAAATGAAAGAAAACACATTCAGACAAAGCTATTTGAATCAAATGAAAGTCAAATGCATTCTACAAAGGTTATTGAATCAAATGAAAGTAAAAAACATTCGAACAAAGCCAAATGAATCCAATGAAAGTCAAACACAATCAAACTAAACTATTTGAATAAAATGAAAGTCAAATGCATTCTACAAAGCTAATTGAATCAAATAAAAGTCAAAAACATTCCAACAAAGCCAATTGAATCAAATGAAAGTCAAACACATTCAACAAACCTAATTGAATCAAATGAAAGTCAAACACATTCAAACAGACCTAATTGAATCAAATGAAAGTAAAACACATTCAAAAGAGCTTTTTGAATCAAATGACGGTCAAATGCAATATACAAAGCTTATTGAATCAAATGAAAGTCAAACACATTGAAACAAAGTTAATTGGATCAAATGTAAGTCAAACACATTCAAACAGAGCTTTTTGAATCAATTGAAAGTCAAATGCATTCAACAAAGCTAATTGAATCAAATGAAAGTAAAAAACATCTAAAAAAACTTAATTAAATCAAATGAAAGTCAAACACATTCAAACAAAGCTATTTAAATCAAATAAAAGTCAAATGCTTTCTATAAAGCTAATTGAATCAAATGAAAGTAAAAAACATTCCAACAAAGCCAATTGAACAAAATGAAAGTTAAACACATTCAAACAAACCTAATTGAATCAAATGAAAGTCAAACACATTCAAACAAAGCTAATTGAATCAAATGTAAGTCAAATACATTCAAACAAAGCTTTTTGAATCAAATGAAAGTCAAATGCATTCAACAAAGCTTATTGAATCAAATGAAAGTAAAAAACAACTAAAAAAATCTAATTAAATCAAATGAAAGTAAAACACATTCAGACAAAGCTATTTGAATCAAATGAAAGTCAAATGCATTCTACAAATCTAATTGAATCAAATGAAAGTAAAAAACATTTGAACAAAGCCAATTGAATCAAATGAAAGTCAAACACATTCAAACAAACCTAATTGAATCAAATGAAAGTCAAACACATTCAAACAAAGCTAATTTATCAAATGTAAGTCAAACACATTAAAACAAACCTAATTCAATCAAATGAAAGAATTGAATCAAATGAAAGTCTAACACATTCAAACAGCGCTAATTGAATCAAATGAAAGTCAAACACATTTAAAAAGAGTTTTTTGAATCAAATGAAGGTCAAATGCAATCTGCAAAGCTAATCAAATTAAATGAAAGTAAAACACATTCAAACAAAGCTTATTGAATCAAATGTAAGTCAAATACATTCAAACAAAGCTTTTTGAATCAAATGAAAGTCAAATGCTTTCTACAAAGCTAATTGAATCAAATGAAAGTAAAAAACATTCTAACAAAGCCAATTGAACAAATGAAAGTTAAACACATTCAAACAAACCTAATGAATCAAATGAAAGTCAAACACATTCAAACAAAGCTAATTGAATCAAATGTAAGTCAAAACATTCAAACAAAGCTTTTTGAATCAAATAAAAGTCAAATGTATTCAACAAAGCTCATTGAATCAAATAAAAGTAAAAAACAACTAAAAAAATCTAATTAATCAAATGAAAGTAAAACACATTCAACAAAGCTATTTGAATCAAATGAAAGTCAAATGCATTCTACAAAGGTTATTGAATCAAATGAAAGTAAAAAACATTCGAACAAAGCCAAATGAATCCAATGAAAGTCAAACACAATCAAACTAAACTATTGAATCAAATGAAAGTCAAATGCATTCTACAAAGCTAATTGAATCAAAATGAAAGAAGCAATTGAATCAAATGAAAGTCAAAACACATTAAACAAACCTATTGAATCAAATGAAAGTCAAACACATTCAAACAGACCTAATTGAATCAAATGAAAGTCAAAAACATTCAAAAGAGCTTTTTGAATCAAATGACGGTCAAATGCAATATACAAAGCTTATTGAATCAAATGAAAGTCAAACACATTGAAACAAAAACTAATTGGATCAAATGTAAGTCAAACACATTCAAACAGAGCTTTTGAATCAATTGAAAGTCAAATGCATTCAACAAAGCTAATTGAATCAAATGAAAGTAAAAAACATCTAAAAAAACTTAATTAAATCAAATGAAAGTCAAACACATTCAAACAAAGCTATTTGTATCAAATGAAAGTCAAATGCATTCTACAAAGCTAATTGAATCAAATGAAAGTCAAACACATTCTAATTTTATCAAATGTAAGTCAAACAAATTCAAACAAGCTTTTTGAATCAAATAAAACTCAAATGCATTCAACAAAGCTAATTGAATCAAATGAAAGTAAAAAACATTCCAACAAAGCCAATTGAACAAATGAAAGTTAAACACATTCAAACAAACCTAATTGAATCAAATGAAAGTCAAACACATTCAAACAAAGCTAATTGAATCAAATGTAAGTCAAAACATTCAAACAAAGTTTTGAATCAAATGAAAGTCAAATGCATTCAAACAAAGCTAATTGAATCAAATGTAAGTCAAATACATTCAAACAAAGCTTTTTGAATCAAATGAAAGTCAAATGCATTCAACAAAGCTCATTGAATCAAATGAAAGTAAAAAAAAACTAAACAATCTAATTAAATCAAATGAAAGTAAAACACATTCAGACAAAGCTATTTGAATCAAATGAAAGTCAAATGCATTCTACAAATCTAATTGAATCAAATGAAAGTAAAAAACATTTGAACAAAGCCAATTGAATCAAATGAAAGTCAAACACATTCAACAAACCTAATTGAATCAAATGAAGTCAAACACTTTCAAACAAAGCTAATTGAATCAAATGAAAGTCAAATGCATTCTACAAATCTAATTGAATCAAATGAAAGTAAAAAACATTTGAACAAAGCCAATTGAATCAAATGAAAGTCAAAAACATTCCAACAAAGCCAATTGAACAAAATGAAAGTTAAACACATTCAAACAAACCTAATTGAATCAAATGAAAGTCAAACACATTCAAACAAAGCTAATTGAATCAAATGTAAGTCAAATACATTCAAACAAAGCTTTTGAATCAAATAAAAGTCAAATGCATTCCACAAAGCTCATTGAATCAAATGAAAGTAAAAAACAACTAAAAAAATCTAATTAAATCAAATGAAAGTAAAACACATCAGACAAAGCTATTTGAATCAAATGAAAGTCAAATGCATTCTACAAAGGTTATTGAATCAAATGAAAGTAAAAAACATTCGAACAAAGCCAAATGAATCCAATGAAAGTCAAACACAATCAAACTAAACTAAATCTATTTGAATCAAATGAAAGCAAAGCTAATTGAATCAAATGAAAGTCAAAACACATTCAAACAAACCTAATTGAATCAAATGAAAGACATTCAAACAGACCTAATTGAATCAAATGAAAGTCAAACACATTCAAAAGAGCTTTTTGAATCAAATGACGGTCAAATGCAATATAAAAGCTTATTGAATCAAATGAAAGTCAAACACATTGAAACAAAGTTAATTGGATCAAATGTAAGTCAAACACATTCAAACAGAGCTTTTTGAATCAATTGAAAGTCAAATGCATTCAACAAAGCTAATTGAATCAAATGAAAGTAAAAAACATCTAAAAAAACTTAATTAAATCAAAGAAAGTCAAACACATTCAAACAAAGCATCAAATGAAAGTCAAATGCATTCTACAAGCTAATTGAATCAAATGAAAGTCAAACACATTCAAACAAAGCTAATTGAATCAAATGTAAGTCAAAACATTCAAACAAATTGAATCAAATGAAAGTCAAATGCATTCAAACAAAGCTAATTGAATCAAATGTAAGTCAAATACATTCAAACAAAGCTTTTTGAATCAAATGAAAGTCAAATGCATTCAACAAAGCTCATTGAATCAAATGAAAGTAAAAAACAACTAAAAAATCAAATTAAATCAAATGAAAGTCATTCAGACAAAAGCTATTGAATCAAATGAAAGTCAAATGCATTCTACAAATCTAATTGAATCAAATGAAAGTAAAAAACATTAAAAATGAATCAAATGAAAGTCAAAACACATTCAAACAAAAAATTGAATCAAATGAAAGCTAATTGAATCAAATGAAAGTCAAACACATTCAACAGCGCTAATTGAATCAAATGAAAGTCAAACACATTCAAACAGCTAATTGAATCAAATGAAAGTCAAACACATTCAAAAAGAGTTTTTTGAATCAAATGAAGGTCAAATGCAATCTGCAAAGCTAATCAAATCAAATGAAAGTCAAACACATTCAAACAAAGCTTATTGAATCAAATGTAAGTCAAATACATTCAAACAAAGCTTTTTGAATCAAATGAAAGTCAAATGCTTTCTACAAAGCTAATTGAATCAAATGAAAGTAAAAAACATTCCAACAAAGCCAATTGAACAAAATGAAAGTTAAACACATTCAAACAAACCTAATTGAATCAAATGAAAGTCAAACACATTCAAACAAAGCTAATTGAATCAAATGTAAGTCAAATACATTCAAACAAAGCTTTTTGAATCAAATAAAAGTCAAAAGCATTCAACAAAGCTCATTGAATCAAATGAAAGTAAAAAACAACTAAAAAACCAAATTAAATCAAATGAAAGTAAAACACATTCAGACAAAGCTATTTGAATCAAATGAAAGTCAAATGCATTCTACAAATCTAATTGAATCAAATGAAAGTAAAAAACATTTGAACAAAGCCAATTGAATCAAATGAAAGTCAAACACATTCAAACAAAAATGAATCAAATCATTAAAACAAACCTAATTGAATCAAATGAAAGTCAAAAACACATTCAAACAAATTGAATCAAATGAAAGTCAAACACATTCAAACAGCGCTAATTGAATCAAATGAAAGTCAAACACATTCAAAAAGAGTTTTTTGAATCAAATGAAGGTCAAATGCAATCTGCAAAGCTAATCAAATCAAATGAAAGTCAAACACATTCAAACAAAGCTTATTGAATCAAATGTAAGTCAAATACATTCAAACAAAGCTTTTTCGAATCAAATGAAAGTCAAATGCTTTCTACAAAGCTAATTGAATCAAATGAAAGTCAAAAACATTCCAACAAAGCCAATTGAACAAAATGAAAGTTAAACACATTCAAACAAACCTAATTGAATCAAATGAAAGTCAAACACATTCAAACAAAGCTAATTGAATCAAATGTAAGTCAAATACATTCAAACAAAGCTTTTTGAATCAAAAAAAGTCAAATGCATTCAAAAAAGCTCATTGAATCAAATGAAAGTAAAAAACAACTAAAAAAATCTAATTAAATCAAATGAAAGTAAAACACATTCAGACAAAGCTATTTGAATGAAATGAAAGTCAAATGCATTCTACAAATCTAATTGAATCAAATGAAAGTAAAAACATTTGAACAAAGCAATTGAATCAAATGAAAGTCAAACACATTCAAACAAACCTAATTGAATCAAATGAAAGAGCTAAAATCAAGTCAAACACATTCAAATACTTGAATCAAATGAAAGTCAAATACATTCAACAAAAAATTGAATCAAATGAAAGTCAAAAACATCTAAAAAAAACCTAATTAAATCAAATGAAAGTCAAAACACATTCAAACAAAGCTATTTGAATCAAATGAAAGTCAAATGCATTCTACAAAGCTAATTGAATCAAATGAAAGTCAAAACACATTCAAAAAAGAGCTTTTTGAATCAAAAAAGGTCAAATGCATTTAAGAAAGCTAATTGAATCATATGAAAGTCAAAGAATTCAAACAGAGCTAATTGAATCAATGAAAGTCAAACACATTCAAACAAAGCTAATTAAATCAAATGTAAGTCAAAAACAAATTCAAACAGAGCTTTTTGAATCAAATAAAATCAAATGCATTCAACAAAGCTAATTGAATCAAACGAAAGTCAAAAACATCTAAAAAAAATCTAATTAAATCAAATGAAAGTCAAACACATTCAAAAAAGCAATTGAATCAAATGAAAGTAAAACACATTAAAACAAACCTAATTGAATCAAATGAAAGTAAAAAACATTTGAACAAAGCCAATTGAATCAAATGAAAGTCAAACACATTCAAACAAACCTATGAATCAAATGAAAGTCAAACACATTCAAACACTAATTGAATAAAATGAAAGTCAAACACATTTAAAAAGAGCTTTTTGAATCAAATGAAGGTCAAATGCATTTAAGAAAAAGCTAATTGAATCAAATGTAAGTCAAACACATTCAAAAAGAGCTCTCAAATGCATTCAACAAAGCTAATTGAATCAAACGAAAGTCAAAAACATCTAAAAAAATCTAATTAAATCAAATGAAAGTCAAACGCATTCAAACAAAGCTATTTGAATCTAATGAAAATCAAATGCATTCTACAAATCTAATTAACTCAAATGAAAGTAAAATACATCTAAAAAATTCAAAATAAATCAATAAAAAGGTCAAACACATTCAAAACAAAACTATTTGAATCAAGTGAAAGTCAAAAGCATTCTTTAAAGCTAATTGAATTAAATGAAAGTCAAACACATTCAAAAAGAGCTTTTTGAATCAAATGAAGGTCAAATGCATTTAAGAAAGCTAATTGAATCATATGAAAGTCAAACACATTCAAACAAAGCTAATTGAATCAAATGTAAGTCAAACACATTCAAACAGAGCTTTTTAAATCAAATGAAAGTCAAATGCATTCAACAAAGCTAATTGAATCAAACGAAAGTCAAAAAAATGTAAAAAAATCTAATTAAATCAAATGGAAAGTCAAACACAATAAAAAAAGCTAATTAAATCAAATGAAAGTCAAACACATTCAAACAAAGCTATTTGAATAAAATGAAAGTCAAATGCAATTACAAAGCTAATTGAATCAAATGAAAGTGAAACGCATTCAAACAAACCTAATAGTATCAAATGAAAGACAAACACATTCAAACAAAGCTAATTGAATCAAATGAAAGTCAAATACATTCAACAAATCTAATTGAATCAAATGAAAGTCAAAAAACATCTAAAAAAACCTAATTAAATCAAATGAAAGTCAAACACATTCAAACAAAGCTATTTGTATCAAATGAAAGTCAAATGCATTCTACAAAGCTAATTGAATCAAACAAAAGTCAAAAACATCTAAAAAAATCAAATTAAATCAAAATGACAGTCAAAACACATTCACAAAGCTATTTGAATCAAATGAAATTCAAATGCATTCTACAAATCTAATAGAATCAAATAAAAGTAAAAAACATTTGAACAAAGCCAATTGAATCAAATGAAAGTAAAAAACATTCAAACAAACCTATCTGAATCAAATGAAAGTCAAACACATTCTAATATGCTAATTGAATAAAATGAAAGTCAAACACATTGAAAAAGAGCTTTTTGAATCAAATGAAGTCAAATGCATTCAAGAAAGCTAATTGAATCAAATGAAAGTCAAACACATTTAAAAAAGCTAATTGAATCAAATGTAAGTCAAACACATTCAAATAGAGCTTTTGAATCAAATGAAAGTCAAATACATTCAACAAATCTAATTGAATCAAATGAAAGTCAAAAACATAAAAAAAACCTAATTAAATCAAATGAAAGTCAAACACATTCAAACAAAGCTCTTGTATCAAATGAAAGTCAAATGCATTCTACAAAGCTAATTGAATCAAATGAAAGTCAAACACATTTAAACAAAGCTAATTCGAATCAAATGTAAGTCAAACAAATTCAAACTGAGCTTTTTGAATCAAATAAAACTCAAATGCATTCAACAAAGCTAATTGAATCAAACGAAAGTCAAAAACATCTAAAAAAATCTAATTAAATCAAATGAAAGTCAAACACATTCAGACAAAGCTATTGAATCAAATGAAAATCAAATGCCTTCTACAAATCTAATTGACTCAAATGAAGGTAAAAAACATCTAAAAAATCAAATTAAATCAATAAAAGGTCAAACACATTCAAACAAAACTATTTGAATCAAGTGAAAGTCAAAAGCATTCTATAAAGCTAATTGAATTAAATGAAAGTCAAACATATTCAAAAAGAGCTTTTTGAATCAAATGAAGGTCAAATGAATTTAAGAAAGCTATTGAATCAATGAAAGTCAAAGATTTCCAAATGAGCTAATTGAATCAATTGAAAGTCAAACACATTCAAACAAAGCTAATTGAATCAAATGTAAGTCAAACACATTCAAACAGAGCTTTTTGAATCAAATGAAAGTCAAATGCATTAACAAAGCTAATGAATGAAATGAAAGTAAAAAATATCTAAAAAAACCTTATTAAATCAAATGAAAGTCAAACACATTCAAACAAAGCTATTTGAATCGAATGAAAGTCAAATGCATTCTACAAAGCTAATTGAATCAAATGAAAGTTAAATGCATTCAAACAAACTAATAGAATCAAATGAAAGACGAACACATTCAAACAGAGCTAATTGAATCTAATGAAAGTCAAATGCATTCTATAAAACTAATTGAATCAAATGAAAGTCAAACACATTTAAACAAAGCTAATTGAATCAAATTATAGTTAAAACACATTCGAAACAAACCTAATAGAATCTAATGAAAGTCAAACACATTCAAACAGAGCTAATTGAATCAAATGAAAGTCAAACACATTCAAAACACAGCTATTGAATCAATTAAAAGTCAAATGCAATCTGCAAAGCTAATCAAATCAAATGAAAGTCGAACACATTCAAACAAAGCTAATTGAATCAAATGTAAGTCAAATACATTCAAACAAAGCTTTTTGAATAAAATGAAAGTCAAATGCATTCAACAAAGCTTATTGAATCAAATGAAAGTCAAAAACATCTAAAAAAAAATCTTATTAAATCAAATGAAAGTCAAACACATTCAGACTAAGCTATTTGAATCAAATGAAAGTCAAATGCATTTTACAAATCTAATTGAATCAAATGAAAGT
>NW_018743164.1:0-34240 GCF_001683475.1 Chenopodium quinoa
TCAAATACATTCTATAAAGCTATTTGAATCAAATGAAAGTCAAACACATTCAAACAAAGCTATTTGAATCAAATGAAAGTCAAATACATTCTAAAAGCAAAATCAAATGAAAGTCAAAGCTCAAACACATTCAAACAAAGCTGAAGTCAAATACATTCTACAAAGCTAATTGAATCAAATGAAAGTCAAACACATTCAAACAAAGCTATTTGAATGAAAGTCAAGTTCAATTCAAATCTCAAATAAAGTCAAATACATTCTACAAAGCTAATTGAATCAAAATGAAAGTCAAACACATTCAAACAAAGCTATTAATCAAATGAAAGTCAATTACACAAAGCTAATTGAATCAAATGAAAGTCAAACACATTCAAACAAAGCTATTTGAATCAAATGAAGTCAAATACATTCAAAAAGCTATTTGAATCAATGATCAAATACATTCAAACAAAGCTATTAATCAAATAAAAGTCAAATACATTCAAAGCAAATTGAATCAAATGAAAGTCAAACATTCAAACAAAGCTATTTGAATCAAATGAAAGTCAAATACATTCTACAAAGCTAATTGAATCAAATGAAAGTCAAAACATTCAAACAAAGCTATTTAATCAAATGAAAGTCAAATACATTCTACAAAGCTATTGAATCAAATGAAAGTCAAACACATTCAAACAAAGCTATTTGAATAAAATGAAAGTCAAATACATTCTACAAAGCTAATTGAATCAAATGAAAGTCAAGCTCAAATGAAATCAAATGAAAGTCAAAACATTCAAACAATTTTGAATCAAATGAAAGTCGAACACATTCAAACAAAGGAATTTGAATCAAATGAAAGTCAAACACATTCAAATAAAGCTATTTGAATCAAATGAGAGTCAAATACATTCAAACAAAGCTAATTAAAATCAAATAAAAGTCAAATACATTCAAAAGCAAATTGAATCAAATGAAAGTCAAACACATTCAAACAAAGCTATTTGAATCAAATAAAAGTCAAATACATTCTACAAAGCAAATCGAATCAAATGAAAGTCAAACACATTCAAACAAAGCTATTTTAATCAAATGAAAGTCAAACACATTCAAACAAAGCTATTTAAATCAAATAAATGTCAAACATTCTATAAAGCTATTTGAATCAAATGAAAGTCAAACACATTCAAAAAAGCTATTTGAATCAAATGAAAGTCAAATACATTCTACAAAGCTAATTAAATCAAATGAAAGTCAAATACATTCAAACAAAGCTATTTTAATCAAATGAAAGTCAAATACATTCTACAAAGCTATTGAATCAAATGAAAGTCAAACACATTCAAACAAAGCTATTTGAATGAAAGTCAAATACATTCTACAATGCAAATTGAAACAAATGAAAGTCAAACACATCAAACAAAATTTGAATCAAATGAAAGTCAAATACATTCTACAAAGCTAATTGAATCAAATGAAAGTCAAGCTATTTGAATCAAATGAAAGTCAATACATTCTAAAAGCTAACAAATGAAAGTCAAATTCAAATCAAATGAAAGTCAAACACATTCAAATAAAGCTACAAAGCTAATTGAATCAAATGAAAGTCATTCAAACAAAGCTACAAACAAACACATTCAATTTGAATAAAATGAAAGTCAAATACATTCAACAAAGCTAATTGAATCAAATGAAAGTCAAACACATTCAAACAAAGCTATTTAATCAATGAAAGTCAAATACATTCTACAAAGCTAATTGAATCAAATGAAAGTCAAACACATTCAAACAAAGCTATTTGAATCAAATGAAAGTCAAATACATTCAAAAGCTATTTGAATCAAATGAAGTCAAAACATTCAAACAAAGCTAATTAAATCAAATAAAAGTCAAACATTCTACAAAGAAGAATCAAACACATGCTATTTGAATCAAATTCAAAGCTCAAACACATTCAAACAAAGCTATTTTAATCAAATGAAAGTCAAATACATTCTACAAAGCTAATTGAATCAAATGAAAGTCAAACATCAAACAAAGCTATTTAATCAAATGAAAGTCAAACATTCTAAAGCTATTGAATCAAATGAAAGTCAAACATTCAAACACAACAAACATTCATTTGAATCAAATGAAAGTCAAACACATTCAAATAAAGCTATTTGAATCAAATGAGAAAATACATTCAAACAAAGCTAATTAAATCAAATAAAAGTCAAATACATTCTACAAAGCAAATTGAATCAAATGAAAGTCAAACACATTCAAACAAAGCTATTTGAATCAAATAAAAGTCAAATACATTCTACAAAGCAAATCGAATCAATGAAAGTCAAAGCTCAATTCAAAAACAA
This sequence comes from Chenopodium quinoa, assembly GCF_001683475.1. Taxonomy (NCBI): domain Eukaryota; kingdom Viridiplantae; phylum Streptophyta; class Magnoliopsida; order Caryophyllales; family Amaranthaceae; genus Chenopodium; species Chenopodium quinoa. The sequence continues at coordinate 2,334 of NW_018743164.1, forward strand.
CGAAAGCTATTAATCAAACAAATACATTCAAACAAAGCTAATTAAATCAAAAAGTCAAATGCAAATTGAATCAAATGAAAGTCAAACACATTCAAACAAAGCTATTTGAATCAAATAAAAGTCAAATACATTCTACAAAGCAAGAATCAAAATGAAAGTCAAACACATTCAAACAAAGCTATTTTAATCAAATGAAAGTCAATTCAACAAAGCTACAAATAAATGTCAAATACATTCTATAAAGCTATTTGAAATCAAATGAAAGTCAAACACATTCAAACAAAGCTATTTGAATCAAATGAAAGTCAAATACATTCACAAATCAAAATGAAAGCTATTTGAATCAAATGAAAGTCAAATACATTCTACAAAGCTAATTGAATCAAATGAAAGTCAACACATTCAAACAAGCTATTTTAATCAAATAAAAGTCAAATACATTCTACAAAGCTATTGAATCAAATGAAAGTCAACACATTCAAACAAAGCTATTTGAATCAAATGAAAGTCAAACACATTCAAACAAAGCTATTTGAATCAAATGAAAGTCAAATACATTCAACAAAGCTAATTGAATCAAATGAAAGTCAAACACATTCAAACAAAGCTATTAATCAATGAAAGTCAAACATTCTACAAGCTAATTGAATCAAATGAAAGTCAAACACATTCAAACAAAGCTATTTGAATCAAATGAAAGTCAAATACATTCAAATAAAGTTTGAATCAAATGAAAGTCAAATACATTCAAACAAAGCTAATTAAATCAAATAAAAGTCAAATACATTCTACAAAGCAAATTGAATCAAATGAAAGTCAAACACATTCAAACAAAGCTATTTGAATCAAATGAAAGTCAAATACATTCTACAAAGCTAATTGAATCAAATGAAAGTCAAACAATTCAACAAAGCTATTTTAATCAAATGAAAGTCAAATACATTCTACAAAGCTAGTTGAATCAAATGAAAGTCAAACATATCAAACAAAGCTATTTTAATCAAATGAAAGTCAAATACATTCTTTAAAGCTAGTTGAATCAAATGAAAGTCAAGCACATTCAAACAATGCTATTTGAATCAAATGAAAGTCGAAACATTCAAACAAAGGAATTTGAATCAAATGAAAGTCAAACACATTCATAAAGCTATTTGAATCAAATGAGAGTCAAATACATTCAAACAAAGCTAATTAAATCAAATAAAGTCAAATACATTCTACAAAGCAAATTGAATCAAATGAAAGTCAAACACATTCAAACAAAGCTATTTGAATCAAATAAAAGTCAAATACATTCTACAAAGCAAATCGAATCAAATGAAAGTCAAACACATTCAAACAAAGCTATTTTAATCAAATGAAAGTCAAACATTCAAAAAAAATCAAATAAATGTCAAATACATTCTATAAAGCTATTTGAATCAAATGAAAGTCAAACACATTCAAAAAGCTATTGAATCAAATGTCAAAGCTGAAAAGTCAAATGAATTGAATCAAATGAAAGTCAAACACATTCAAACAAAGCTATTTGAATCAAATAAAAGTCAAATACATTCTACAAAGCAAATCGAATCAAATGAAAGTCAAACACATTCAAACAAAGCTATTTTAATCAAATGAAAGTCAAACACATTCAACAAAGCTATTTAAATCAAATAAATGTCAAATACATTCTAAAGCTATTGAATCAAATGAAAGTCAAACACATTCAAACAAAGCTATTGAATCAAATGAAAGTCAAATACATTCCAATTGAATCAAATGAAAGTCAAACATTCAAACAAAGCTATTTGAATCAAATGAAAGTCAAATACATTCTACAAAGCTAATTTCAAATGAAAGTCAACACATTCAAACAAAGCTATTTTAATCAAATGAAAGTCAAATTCATTCTACAAAGCTAGTTGAATCAAATGAAAGTCAAGCACATTCAAACAAAGCTATTTGAATCAAATGAAAGTCAAACACATTCAACAAAGCTATTTGAATCAAATGAAAGTCAAATACATTCTACAAAGCTAATTTGAATCAAATGAAAGTCAAACATTCAACAAAGCTATTTGAATCAAATAAAAGTCAGCAAATTGAATCAATGAAAGTCAAACACATTCAAACAAAGCTATTTGAATCAAATGAAGTCAAATACATTCTACAAAGCAAATCGAATCAAATGAAAGTCAAACACATCAAACAAAGCTATTTTAATCAAATGAAAGTCAAACACATTCAAACAAAGCTATTTGAATCAAATGAAAGTCAAACACATTCTACAAAGAATCAATCAATACATGCTAATTGAATCAAATGAAAGTCAAACACATTCAAACAAAGCTATTTAAATCAAATAAATGTCAAATACATTCTATAAAGCTATTTGAATCAAATGAAGTCAAACACATTCAAACAAAGCTATTTGAATCAAATGAAAGTCAAATACATTCTACAAAAAATTGAATCAAATGAAAGTCAAATTCAAACAAAGCTATTTTAATCAAATGAAAGTCAAATACATTCTACAAAGAAAGTCAAACACATTCAAACAAATGCTATTTGATCAAATGAAAGTCAAACACATTCAAACAAAGCTATTTGAATCAAATGAAAAAATACATTCTACAAAGCAAATCGAATCAAATGAAAGTCAACACATTCAAACAAAGCTAATTGAATCAAATGAAAGTCAAATACATTCAATCTATTTTAATTAAATGAAGTCAAACATTCTACAAAGCTAATTGAATCAAATGAAAGTCAAACACATTCAACAAAGCTATTGAAGAAAATGAAAGTCAAATACATTCTACAAAGCAAATTGAAGCAAATGAAAGTCAAACACAAAACAAAGTTATTTGACTCAATTGAGTCAAATACATCTACAAAGCTAATTGCAAATGAAAGTCAACACATTCAAACTAAAGTCAAACATGAATCAAATGAAAGTCAAACATTCAAACAAAGCTATTTAAATCAAATAAAAGTCAACACATTCAAAGCAAATTGAATCAAATGAAAGTCAAACACATTCAAACAAAGCTATTTGAATCAAATGAAAGTCAAATACATTCTACAAAATCGAATCAAATGAAAGTCAAACACATTCAAAAAAGCTATTTTAATCAAATGAAAGTCAAACACATTCAACAAAGCTATTTAAAAAATAAATGTCAAAACATATAAAGCTATTTGAATCAAATGAAAGTCAAACACATTCAAACAAAGCTATTCAAATGAAATTCAAATACATTCTAATCAAATGAAAGTCAAAGCTCAAATTCAAATACATTCTACAAAGCTAATTGAATCAAATGAAAGTCAAACACATTCAAACAAAGCTATTTTAATCAAATGAAAGTCAAATACATTCTACAAAGCTAAATCAAATGAAAGTCAAGCACATTCAAACAAGCTATTTGAATCAAATGAAAGTCAAACACATTCAAACAAAGCTATTTTAATCAAATGAAAGTCAAATACATTCTACAAAGCTATTTGAATCAAATGAAAGTCAAGCACATTCAAACAAAGCTATTAATCAAATAAAAGTCAAACATTTAAACAAAGCAAATTGAATCAAATGAAAGTCAAACACATTCAAACAAAGCTATTTGAATCAAATGAAGTCAAATACATTCTACAAAGCAAATCGAATCAAATGAAAGTCAAACACATTCAAACAAAGCTATTTTAATCAAATGAAAGTCAAATACATTCTACAAAGCTAGTTGAATCAAATGAAAGTCAAACACATTCAAAAAAGCTATTTTAATCAAATGAAAGTCCAAATACATTCTACAAAGCTAATTGAATCAAAATGAAAGTCAAACATATTCAAACAAAGCTATTTTAATCAAATGAAAGTCAAATACATTCTTTAAAGCTAGTTGAATCAAATGAAAGTCAAGCACATTCAAACAATGCTATTTGAATCAAATGAAAGTCGAACACATTCAAACAAAGGAATTTGAATCAAATGAAAGTCAAACACATTCAAATAAAGCTATTTGAATTCAAATGAGAGTCAAATACATTCAAACAAAGCTAATTAAATCAAATAAAAGTCAAATACATTCTACAAAGCAAATTGAATCAAATGAAAGTCAAACACATTCAAAACAAAGCTATTTGAATCAAATAAAAGTCAAATACATTCTACAAAGTAAATCGAATCAAATGAAAGTCAAACACATTCAAACAAAGCTATTTTTAATCAAATGAAAGTCAAACACATTCAAACAAAAGCTATTTAAATCAAATAAATGTCAAATACATTCTATAAAGCTATTTGAATCAAATGAAAGTCAAACACATTCAAACAAAGCTATTTGAATCAAATGAAAGTCAAATACATTCTACAAAGCTAATTGAATCAAATGAAAAGTCAAATACATTCAAACAAAGCTATTTTAAATCAAATGAAAGTCAAATACATTCTACAAAGCTAATTGAATCAAATGAAAGTCAAACACATTCAAACAAAGCTATTTAAATCAAATAAATGTCAAATACATTCTATAAAGCTATTTGAATCAAAATGAAAGTCAAACACATTCAAACAAAGCTATTTGAATCAAATGAAAGTCAAATACATTCTACAAAGCTAATTGAATCAAATGAAAGTCAAACACATTCAAACAAAGCTATTTGAATCAAATGAAAGTCAAATACATTCAAATAAAGCTATTTTGAATCAAATGAGAGTCAAATACATTCAAACAAAGCTAATTAAATCAAATAAAAGTCAAATACATTCTACAAAGCAAATTGAATCAAATGAAAGTCAAACACATTCAAACAAAGCTATTTGAATCAAATGAAAGTCAAATACATTCTACAAAGCTAATTGAATCAAATGAAAGTCAAACACATTCAAACAAAGCTATTTTAATCAAATGAAAGTCAAATACATTCTACAAAGCTAGTTGAATCAAATGAAAGTCAAACATATTCAAACAAAGCTATTTTAATCAAATGAAAGTCAAATACATTCTTTAAAGCTAGTTGAATCAAATGAAAGTCAAGCACATTCAAACAATGCTATTTGAGTCAAATGAAAGTCGAACACATTCAAACAAAGGAATTTGAATCAAATGAAAGTCAAACACATTCAAATAAAGCTATTTGAATCAAATGAGAGTCAAATACATTCAAACAAAAGCTAATTAAATCAAATAAAAGTCAAATACATTCTAACAAAGCAAATTGAATCAAATGAAAGTCAAACACATTCAAACAAAGCTATTTGAATCAAATAAAAGTCAAATACATTCTACAAAGCAAATCGAATCAAATGAAAGTCAAACACATTCAAACAAAGCTATTTTAATCAAATGAAAGTCAAACACATTCAAACAAAGCTATTTAAAATCAAATAAATGTCAAATACATTCTATAAAGCTATTTGAATCAAATGAAAGTCAAACACATTCAAATAAAGCTATTTGAATCAATGGGAGTCAAATACATTCAAACAAGCTAATTAAATCAAAGAAAAGTCAAATACATTCTACAAAGCAAATTGAATCAAATGAAAGTCAAACACATTCAAACAAAGCTATTTGAATCAAATAAAAGTCAAATACATTCTACAAAGCAAATCGAATCAAATGAAAGTCAAACACATTCAAACAAAGCTATTTTGATCAAATGAAAGTCAAACACATTCAAACAAAGCTATTTAAATCAAATAAATGTCAAATACATTCTATAAAGCTATTTGAATCAAATGAAAGTCAAACACATTCAAACAAAGCTATTTGAATCAAATGAAAGTCAAATACATTCAATAAAGCAATTTGAATCAAATGAAAGTCAAACACATTCAAACAAAGCTATTTGAATCAAATGAAAGTCAAATACATTCTACAAAGCTAATTAAATCAAATGAAAGTCAAGCACATTCAAACAAAGCTATTTTAATCAAATGAAAGTCAAATTCATTCTACAAAGCTAGTTGAATCAAATGAAAGTCAAGCACATTCAAACAAAGCTATTTGAATCAAATGAAAGTCAAACACATTCAAACAAAGATATTTGAATCAAATGAAAGTCAAATACATTCTACAAATCTATTTGAATCAAATGAAAGTCAAGCACATTCAAACAAAGCTATTTGAATCAAATAAAAGTCGAACACATTTAAACAAAGCAAATTGAATCAAATGAAAGTCAAACACATTCAAACAAAGCTATTTGAATCAAATGAGAGTCAAATACATTCTACAAAGCAAATCGAATCAAATGAAAGTCAAACACATCCAAACAAAGCTATTTTAATCAAATGAAAGTCAAACACATTCAAACAAAGCTATTTGAATCAAATGAAAGTCAAACACATTCTACAAAGCTATTTGAATCAAATGAAAGTCGAATACATTCTACAAAGCTAATTGAATCAAATGAAAGTCAAACACATTCAAACAAAGCTATTTAAATCAAATAAATGTCAAATACATTCTATAAAGCTATTTGAATCAAATGAAAGTCAAACACATTCAAACAAAGCTATTTGAATCAAATGAAAGTCAAATACATTCTACAAAACTAATTGAATCAAATGAAAGTCAAACACATTCAAACAAAGCTATTTTAATCAAATGAAAGTCAAATACATTCTACAAAACTAATTGAATCAAATGAAAGTCAAACACATTCAAACAAAGCTATTTAAATCAAATAAATGTCAAATACATTCTATAAAGCTATTTGTATCAAATGAAAGTCAAACACATTCAAACAAAGCTATTTGAATCAAATGAAGGTAAAATACATTCTACAAAGCAAATCGAATCAAATGAAAGTCAAACACATTCAAACAAAGCTAATTGAAATCAAATGAAAGATCAAATACAATTCAAAACAAATCTATTTTAATTAAATTGAATGTCAATACATTCTACAAAGCTAATTGAATCAAATGAAAGTCAAACACATTCAATCAAAGCTATTTGAAGAAAATGAAAGTCAAATACATTCTAACAATGCAAAATTGAAGCAAATGAAAGTCAAACACAGTCAAACAAAGTTATTTGACTCAATTGAAAGTCAAATACAATCTACAAAGCTAATTGGATCAAATGAAAGTCAAACACATTCAAATAAAGCTATTTGAATCAAATGAAAGTCAAATACATTCTACAAATCTATTTGAATCAAATGAAAGTCAAGCACATTCAAACAAAGCTATTTAAATCAAATAAAAGTCGAACACATTTAAACAAAGCAAATTGAATCAAATGAAAGTCAAACACATTCAAACAAAGCTATTTGAATCAAATGAGAGTCAAATACATTCTACAAAAGCAAATCGAATCAAATGAAAGTCAAACACATTCAAACAAAGCTATTTTAAATCAAATGAAAGTCAAACACATTCAAACAAAGCTATTTAAACCAAATAAATGTCAAATACATTCTATAAAGCTATTTGAATCAAATGAAAGTCAAACACATTCAAACAAAGCTATTTGAATCAAATGAAATTCAAATACATTCTACAAAGCTAATTGAATCAAATGAAAGTCAAATACATTCAAACAAAGCTATTTGAATCAAATGAAAGTCAAATACATTCTACAAAGCTAATTGAATCAAATGAAAGTCAAAACACATTCAAACAAAGCTATTTTAATCAAATGAAAGTCAAATACATTCTACAAAGCTAGTTGAATCAAATGAAAGTCAAGCACATTCAAACAAAGCTATTTGAATCAAATGAAAGTCAAACACATTCAAACAAAGCTATTTTAATCAAATGAAAGTCAAATACATTCTACAAAGCTATTTGAATCAAATGAAAGTCAAGCACATTCAAACAAAGCTATTTGAATCAAATAAAAGTCGAAGACATTTAAACAAAGCAAATTGAATCAAATGAAAGTCAAAACACATTCAAACAAAGCTATTTGAATCAAATGAGAGTCAAATACATTCTACAAAGCAAATCGAATCAAATGAAAGTCAAACACATTCAAACAAAGCTATTTTAATCAAATGAAAGTCAAATACATTCTACAAAGCTAGTTGAATCAAATGAAATCAAACACATTCAAACAAAGCTATTTAATCAAATGAAAGTCAAATACATTCTACAAAGCTAATTGAATCAAATGAAAGTCAAACATATTCAAACAAAGCTATTTTAATCAAATGAAAGTCAAATACATTCTTTAAAGCTAGTTGAATCAAATGAAAGTCAAGCACATTCAAACAATGCTATTTGAATCAAATGAAAGTCGAACACATTCAAACAAAGGAATTTAAATCAAATAAAAGTCGAACACATTTAAACAAAGCAAATTGAATCAAATGAAAGTCAAACACATTCAAACAAAGCTATTTGAATCAAATGAGAGTCAAATACATTCTACAAAGCAAATCGAATCAAATGAAAGTCAAACACATTCAAACAAAGCTATTTTAATCAAATGAAAGTCAAACACATTCAAACAAAGCTATTTAAACCAAATAAATGTCAAATACATTCTATAAAGCTATTTGAATCAAATGAAAGTCAAACACATTCAAACAAAGCTATTTGAATCAAATGAAATTCAAATACATTCTACAAAGCTAATTGAATCAAATGAAAGTCAAATACATTCAAACAAAGCTATTTGAATCAAATGAAAGTCAAATACATTCTACAAAGCTAATTGAATCAAATGAAAGTCAAACACATTCAAACAAAGCTATTTTAATCAAATGAAAGTCAAATACATTCTACAAAGCTAGTTGAATCAAATGAAAGTCAAGCACATTCAAACAAAGCTATTTGAATCAAATGAAAGTCAAACACATTCAAACAAAGCTATTTTAATCAAATGAAAGTCAAATACATTCTACAAAGCTATTTGAATCAAATGAAAGTCAAGCACATTCAAACAAAGCTATTTGAATCAAATAAAAGTCGAAGACATTTAAACAAAGCAAATTGAATCAAATGAAAGTCAAACACATTCAAACAAAGCTATTTGAATCAAATGAGAGTCAAATACATTCTACAAAGCAAATCGAATCAAATGAAAGTCAAACACATTCAAACAAAGCTATTTTAATCAAATGAAAGTCAAATACATTCTACAAAGCTAGTTGAATCAAATGAAAGTCAAACACATTCAAACAAAGCTATTTTAATCAAATGAAAGTCAAATACATTCTACAAAGCTAATTGAATCAAATGAAAGTCAAACATATTCAAACAAAGCTATTTTAATCAAATGAAAGTCAAATACATTCTTTAAAGCTAGTTGAATCAAATGAAAGTCAAGCACATTCAAACAATGCTATTTGAATCAAATGAAAGTCGAACACATTCAAACAAAGGAATTTGAATCAAATGAAAGTCAAACACATTCAAATAAAGCTATTTGAATCAAATGAGAGTCAAATACATTCAAACAAAGCTAATTAAATCAAATAAAAGTCAAATACATTCTACAAAGCAAATTGAATCAAATGAAAGTCAAACACATTCAAACAAAGCTATTTGAATCAAATAAAAGTCAAATACATTCTACAAAGTAAATCGAATCAAATGAAAGTCAAACACATTCAAACAAAGCTATTTTAATCAAATGAAAGTCAAACACATTCAAACAAAGCTATTTAAATCAAAATAAATGTCAAATACATTCTATAAAGCTATTTGAATCAAATGAAAGTCAAACACATTCAAACAAAGCTATTTGAATCAAATGAAAGTCAAATACATTCTACAAAGCTAATTGAATCAAATGAAAGTCAAATACATTCAAACAAAGCTATTTTAATCAAATGAAAGTCAAATACATTCTACAAAGCTAATTGAATCAAATGAAAGTCAAACACATTCAAACAAAGCTATTTAAATCAAATAAATGTCAAATACATTCTATAAAGCTATTTGAATCAAATGAAAGTCAAACACATTCAAACAAAGCTATTTGAATCAAATGAAAGTCAAATACATTCTACAAAGCTAATTGAATCAAATGAATGTCAAACACATTCAAACAAAGCTATTTGAATCAAATGAAAGTCAAATACATTCAAATAAAGCTATTTGAATCAAATGAGAGTCAAATACATTCAAACAAAGCTAATTAAATCAAATAAAAGTCAAATACATTCTACAAAGCAAATTGAATCAAATGAAAGTCAAACACATTCAACCAAAGCTATTTGAATCAAATGAAAGTCAAATACATTCTACAAAGCTAATTGAATCAAATGAAAGTCAAACACATTCAAACAAAGCTATTTTAATCAAATGAAAGTCAAATACATTCTACAAAGCTAGTTGAATCAAATGAAAGTCAAACATATTCAAACAAAGCTATTTTAATCAAATGAAAGTCAAATACATTCTTTAAAGCTAGTTGAATCAAATGAAAGTCAAGCACATTCAAACAATGCTATTTGAGTCAAATGAAAGTCGAACACATTCAAACAAAGGAATTTGAATCAAATGAAAGTCAAACACATTCAAATAAAGCTATTTGAATCAAATGAGAGTCAAATACATTCAAACAAAGCTAATTAAATCAAATAAAAGTCAAATACATTCTACAAAGCAAATTGAATCAAATGAAAGTCAAACACATTCAAACAAAGCTATTTGAATCAAATAAAAGTCAAATACATTCTACAAAGCAAATCGAATCAAATGAAAGTCAAACACATTCAAACAAAGCTATTTTAATCAAATGAAAGTCAAACACATTCAAACAAAGCTATTTAAATCAAATAAATGTCAAATACATTCTATAAAGCTATTTGAATCAAATGAAAGTCAAACACATTCAAATAAAGCTATTTGAATCAAATGGGAGTCAAATACATTCAAACAAAGCTAATTAAATCAAAGAAAAGTCAAATACATTCTACAAAGCAAATTGAATCAAATGAAAGTCAAACACATTCAAACAAAGCTATTTGAATCAAATAAAAGTCAAATACATTCTACAAAGCAAATCGAATCAAATGAAAGTCAAACACATTCAAACAAAGCTATTTTAATCAAATGAAAGTCAAACACATTCAAACAAAGCTATTTAAATCAAATAAATGTCAAATACATTCTATAAAGCTATTTGAATCAAATGAAAGTCAAACACATTCAAACAAAGCTATTTGAATCAAATGAAAGTCAAATACATTCAATAAAGCAATTGAATCAAATGAAAGTCAAACACATTCAAACAAAGCTATTTGAATCAAATGAAAGTCAAATACATTCTACAAAGCTAATTAAATCAAATGAAAGTCAAGCACATTCAAACAAAGCTATTTTAATCAAATGAAAGTCAAATTCATTCTACAAAGCTAGTTGAATCAAATGAAAGTCAAGCACATTCAAACAAAGCTATTTGAATCAAATGAAAGTCAAACACATTCAAACAAAGATATTTGAATCAAATGAAAGTCAAATACATTCTACAAATCTATTTGAATCAAATGAAAGTCAAGCACATTCAAACAAAGCTATTTGAATCAAATAAAAGTCGAACACATTTAAACAAAGCAAATTGAATCAAATGAAAGTCAAACACATTCAAACAAAGCTATTTGAATCAAATGAGAGTCAAATACATTCTACAAAGCAAATCGAATCAAATGAAAGTCAAACACATCCAAACAAAGCTATTTTAATCAAATGAAAGTCAAACACATTCAAACAAAGCTATTTGAATCAAATGAAAGTCAAACACATTCTACAAAGCTATTTGAATCAAATGAAAGTCGAATACATTCTACAAAGCTAATTGAATCAAATGAAAGTCAAACACATTCAAACAAAGCTATTTAAATCAAATAAATGTCAAATACATTCTATAAAGCTATTTGAATCAAATGAAAGTCAAACACATTCAAACAAAGCTATTTGAATCAAATGAAAGTCAAATACATTCTACAAAACTAATTGAATCAAATGAAAGTCAAACACATTCAAACAAAGCTATTTAATCAAATGAAAGTCAAATACATTCTACAAAACTAATTGAATCAAATGAAAGTCAAACACATTCAAACAAAGCTATTTAAATCAAATAAATGTCAAATACATTCTATAAAGCTATTTGTATCAAATGAAAGTCAAACACATTCAAACAAAGCTATTTGAATCAAATGAAGGTAAAATACATTCTACAAAGCAAATCGAATCAAATGAAAGTCAAACACATTCAAACAAAGCTAATTGAATCAAATGAAAGTCAAATACATTCAAACAAATCTATTTTAATTAAATGAATGTCAAATACATTCTACAAAGCTAATTGAATCAAATGAAAGTCAAACACATTCAATCAAAGCTATTTGAAGAAAATGAAAGTCAAATACATTCTACAATGCAAATTGAAGCAAATGAAAGTCAAACACAGTCAAACAAAGTTATTTGACTCAATTGAAAGTCAAATACAATCTACAAAGCTAATTGGATCAAATGAAAGTCAAACACATTCAAATAAAGCTATTTGAATCAAATGAAAGTCAAATACATTCTACAAATCTATTTGAATCAAATGAAAGTCAAGCACATTCAAACAAAGCTATTTAAATCAAATAAAAGTCGAACACATTTAAACAAAGCAAATTGAATCAAATGAAAGTCAAACACATTCAAACAAAGCTATTTGAATCAAATGAGAGTGAAATACATTCTACAAAGCAAATCGAATCAAATGAAAGTCAAACACATTCAAACAAAGCTATTTTAATCAAATGAAAGTCAAACACATTCAAACAAAGCTATTTAAACCAAATAAATGTCAAATACATTCTATAAAGCTATTTGAATCAAATGAAAGTCAAACACATTCAAACAAAGCTATTTGAATCAAATGAAATTCAAATACATTCTACAAAGCTAATTGAATCAAATGAAAGTCAAATACATTCAAACAAAGCTATTTGAATCAAATGAAAGTCAAATACATTCTACAAAGCTAATTGAATCAAATGAAAGTCAAACACATTCAAACAAAGCTATTTTAATCAAATGAAAGTCAAATACATTCTACAAAGCTAGTTGAATCAAATGAAAGTCAAGCACATTCAAACAAAGCTATTTGAATCAAATGAAAGTCAAAACACATTCAAACAAAGCTATTTTAATCAAATGAAAGTCAAATACATTCTACAAAGCTATTTGAATCAAATGAAAGTCAAGCACATTCAAACAAAGCTATTTGAATCAAATAAAAGTCGAAGACATTTAAACAAAGCAAATTGAATCAAATGAAAGTCAAACACATTCAAACAAAGCTATTTGAATCAAATGAGAGTCAAATACATTCTACAAAGCAAATCGAATCAAATGAAAGTCAAACACATTCAAACAAAGCTATTTTAATCAAATGAAAGTCAAATACATTCTACAAAGCTAGTTGAATCAAATGAAAGTCAAACACATTCAAACAAAGCTATTTTAATCAAATGAAAGTCAAATACATTCTACAAAGCTAATTGAATCAAATGAAAGTCAAACATATTCAAACAAAGCTATTTTAATCAAATGAAAGTCAAATACATTCTTTAAAGCTAGTTGAATCAAATGAAAGTCAAGCACATTCAAACAATGCTATTTGAATCAAATGAAAGTCGAACACATTCAAACAAAGGAATTTGAATCAAATGAAAGTCAAACACATTCAAATAAAGCTATTTGAATCAAATGAGAGTCAAATACATTCAAACAAAGCTAATTAAATCAAATAAAAGTCAAATACATTCTACAAAGCAAATTGAATCAAATGAAAGTCAAACACATTCAAACAAAGCTATTTGAATCAAATAAAAGTCAAATACATTCTACAAAGCAAATCGAATCAAATGAAAGTCAAATACATTCAAACAAAGCTATTTTAATCAAATGAAAGTCAAACACATTCAAACAAAGCTATTTAAAATAAATAAATGTCAAATACATTCTATAAAGCTATTGAATCAAATGAAAGTCAAACACATTCAAACAAAGCTATTTGAATCAAATGAAAGTCAAATACATTCTACAAAGCTAATTGAATCAAATGAAAGTCAAATACATTCAAACAAAGCTATTTTAATCAAATGAAAGTCAAATACATTCTACAAAGCTAATTGAATCAAATGAAAGTCAAACACATTCAAACAAAGCTATTTAAATCAAATAAATGTCAAATACATTCTATAAAGCTATTTGAATCAAATGAAAGTCAAACACATTCAAACAAAGCTATTTGAATCAAATGAAAGTCAAATACATTTTACAAAGCTAATTGAATAAAATGAAAGTCAAACACATTCAAACAAAGCTATTTAAATCAAATAAATGTCAAATACATTCTATAAAGCTAGTTGAATCTAATGAAAGTCAAGCACATTCAAACAAAGCTATTTGAATCAAATGAAAGTCAAACACATTCAAACAAAGCTATTTGAATCAAATGAAAGTCAAATACATTCTACAAAGCTAATTGAATCAAATGAAAGTCAAACACATTCAAACAAAGCTATTTTAATCAAATGAAAGTCAAATACGTTCTACAAAGCTAGTTGAATCTAATGAAAGTCAAGCACATTCAAACAAAGCTATTTGAATCAATTGAAAGTCAAACACATTCAAACAAAGCTATTATAATCAAATGAAAGTCAAATACATTCTACAAAGCTATTTGAATCAAATGAAAGTCAAGCACATTCAAACAAAGCTATTTGAATCAAATAAAAGTCGAACACATTAAAACAAAGCAAATTGAATCAAATGAAAGTCAAACACATTCAAACAAAGCTATTTGAATCAAATGAGAGTCAAATACATTCTACAAAGCAAATCGAATCAAATGAAAGTCAAACACATTCAAACAAAGCTATTTTAATCAAATGAAAGTCAAATACATTCTACAAAGCTAGTTGAATCAAATGAAAGTCAAACACATTCAAACAAAGCTATTTTAATCAAATGAAAGTCAAATACATTCTACAAAGCTAATTGAATCAAATGAAAGTCAAACATATTCAAACAAAGCTATTTTAATCAAATGAAAGTCAAATACATTCTTTAAATGCTAGTTGAATCAAATGAAAGTCAAGCACATTCAAACAATGCTATTTGAATCAAAATGAAAGTCGAACACATTCAAACAAAGGAATTTGAATCAAATGAAAGTCAAACACATTCAAATAAAGCTATTTGAATCAAATGAGAGTCAAATACATTCAAACAAAGCTAATTAAATCAAATAAAAGTCAAATACATTCTACAAAGCAAATTGAATCAAATGAAAGTCAAACACATTAAACAAAGCTATTTGAATCAAATAAAAGTCAAATACATTCTACAAAGCAAATCGAATCAAATGAAAGTCAAACACATTCAAACAAAGCTATTTTAATCAAATGAAAGTCAAACACATTCAATCAAAGCTATTTAAATCAAATAAATGTCAAATACATTCTATAAAGCTATTTGAATCAAATGAAAGTCAAACACATTCAAACAAAGCTATTTGAATCAAATGAAAGTCAAATACATTCTACAAAGCTAATTGAATCAAATGAAAGTCAAATACATTCAAACAAAGCTATTTTAATCAAATGAAAGTTCAAATACATTCTACAAAGCTAATTGAATCAAATGAAAGTCAAACACATTCAAACAAAGCTATTTAAATCAAATAAATGTCAAATACATTCTATAAAAGCTATTTGAATCAAATGAAAGTCAAACACATTCAAACAAAATTATTTGAATCAAATGAAAGTCAAATACATTCTACAAAGCAAATCGAATCAAATGAAAGTCAAACACATTCAAACAAAGCTATTTGAATCAAATAAAAGTCAAATACATTCTACAAAGCTAATTGAATCAAATGAAAGTCAAACACATTCAAACAAAGCTATTTTAATCAAATGAAAGTCAAATACATTCTACAAAGCTAGTTGAATCAAATGAAAGTCAAGCATATTGAAACAAAGCTATTTGAATCAAATGAAAGTCAAACACATTCAAACAAAGCTATTTTAATCAAATGAAAGTCAAATACATTCTACAAAGCTATTTGAATCAAATGAAAGTCAAGCACATTTCAAACAAAGCTATTTGAATCAAATAAAAGTCGAACACATTTAAACAAAGCAAATTAAATCAAATGAAAGTCAAACACATTCAAACAAAGCTATTTGAATCAAATGAGAGTCAAATACATTCTACAAAGCAAATCGAATCAAATGAAAGTCAAACACATTCAAACAAAGCATTTCAATCAAATGAAAGTCAATCACATTCAAACAAAGCTATTTGAATCAAATGAAAGTCAAACACATTCTACAAAGCTATTTGAATCAAATGAAAGTCAATTACATTCTACAAAGCTAATTGAATCAAATGAAAGTCAAACACATTCAAACAAAGCTATTTAAATCAAATAAATGTCAAATACATTCTATAAAGCTATTTGAATCAAATGAAAGTCAAACACATTCAAACAAAGCTATTTGAATCAAATGAGAGTCAAACACATTCAAACAAAGGAATTTGAATCAAATGAAAGTCAAACACATTCAAATAAAGCTATTTGAATAAAATGAGAGTCAAATACATTCAAACAAAGCTAATTAAATCAAATAAAAGTCAAATACATTCTACAAAGAAAATTGAATCAAATGAAAGTCAAGCACATTCAAACAATGCTATTTGAATCAAATGAAAGTCAAACACATTCAAACAAAGGAATTTGAATCAAATGAAAGTCAAACACATTCAAATAAAGCTATTTGAATCAAATGAGAGTCAAATACATTCAAACAAAGCTAATTAAATCAAATAAAAGTCAAATACATTCTACAAAGCAAATTGAATGAAATGAAAGTCAAGCACATTCAAACAAAGCTATTTGAATCAAATGAAAGTCAAATACAATCTACAAAGCTAATTGAATCAAATGAAAGTCAAAACACATTCAAACAAAGCTATTTTAATCAAATGAAAGTCAAATACATTCTTTAAAGCTAGTTGAATCAAATGAAAGTCAAGCACATTCAAACAATGCTATTTGAATCAAATGAAAGTCGAACACATTCAAACAAAGGAATTTGAATCAAATGAAAGTCAAACACATTCAAATAAAGCTATTTGAATCAAATGAGAGTCAAATACATTCAAACAAAGCTAATTAAATTAAATAAAAGTCAAATACATTCTACAAAGCAAATTGAATCAAACGAAAGTCAAACACATTAAAACAAAGCTATTTGAATCAAATGAAAGTCAAATACATTCTACAAAGCAAATCGAATCAAATGAAAGTCAAACACATTCAAACAAAGCTATTTTAATGAAATAAAAGTCAAACACATTCAATCAAAGCTATTTAAACCAAATGAATGTCAAATACATTCTATAAAGCTATTTGAATCAAATGAAAGTCAAACACATTCAAACAAAGCTATTTGAATCAAATGAAAGTCAAATACATTCTACAAAGCTAATTGAATCAAATGAAAGTCAAATACATTCAAACAAAGCTATTTTAATCAAATGAAAGTCAAATACATTCTACAAAGCTAATTGAATCAAATGAAAGTCAAACACATTCAAACAAAGCTATTTAAATCAAATAAATGTCAAATACATTCTATAAAGCTATTTGAATCAAATGAAAGTCAAGCACATTCAAACAAAGGTATTTGAATCAAATAAAAGTCGAACACATATAAACAAAGCAAATTAAATCAAATGAAAGTCAAACACATTCAAACAAAGCTATTTGAATCAAATAAGAGTCAAATACATTCAAACAAAGCAAATCGAATCAAATGAAAGTCAAACACATTCAAACAAAGCTATTTCAATCAAATGAAAGTCAATCACATTCAAACAAAGCTATTTGAATCAAATGAAAGTCAAACACATTCTACAAAGCTATTTGAATCAAATGAAAGTCAATTACATTCTACAAAGCTAATTGAATCAAATGAAAGTCAAACACATTCAAACAAAGCTATTTAAATCAAATAAATGTCAAATACATTCTATAAAGCTATTTTAATCAAATGAAAGTCAAACACATTCAAACAAAGCTATTTGAATCAAATGAGAGTCAAACACATTCAAACAAAGGAATTTGAATCAAATGAAAGTCAAACAAATTCAAATAAAGCTATTTGAATAAAATGAGAGTCAAATACATTCAAACAAAGCTAATTAAATCAAAAAAAAGTCAAATACATTCTACAAAGAAAATTGAATCAAATGAAAGTCAAGCACATTCAAACAATGCTATTTGAATCAAATGAAAGTCGAACACATTCAAACAAAGGAATTTGAATCAAATGAAAGTCAAACACATTCAAATAAAGCTATTTGAATCAAATGAGAGTCAAATACATTCAAACAAAGCTAATTAAATAAAAAAAAAGTCAAATACATTCTACAAAGCAAATTGAATGAAATGAAAGTTAAGCACATTCAAACAGAGCTATTTGAATCAAATGAAAGTCAAATACATTCTACAAAGCTAATTGAATCAAATTAAAGTCAAACACATTCAAACAAAGCTATTTTAATCAAATGAAAGTCAAATACATTCTTTAAAGCTAGTTGAATCAAATGAAAGTCAAGCACATTCAAACAATGCTATTTGAATCAAATGAAAGTCGAACACATTCAAACAAAGGAATTTGAATCAAATGAAAGTCAAACACATTCAAATAAAGCTATTTGAATCAAATGAGAGTCAAATACATTCAAACAAAGCTAATTAAATTAAAGAAAAGTCAAATACATTCTACAAAGCAAATTGAATCAAACGAAAGTCAAACACATTAAAACAAAGCTATTTGAATCAAATGAAAGTCAAATACATTCTACAAAGCAAATCGAATCAAATGAAAGTCAAACACATTCAAACAAAGCTATTTTAATGAAATAAAAGTCAAACACATTCAATCAAAGCTATTTAAACCAAATGAATGTCAAATACATTCTATAAAGCTATTTGAATCAAATGAAAGTCAAACACATTCAAACAAAGCTATTTGAATCAAATGAAAGTCAAATACATTCTACAAAGCGAATTGAATCAAATGAAAGTCAAATACATTCAAACAAAGCTATTTTAATGAAATGAAAGTCAAATACATTCTACAAAGCTAATTGAATCAAATAAAAGTCAAACACATTCAAACAAAGCTATTTAAATCAAATAAATGTCAAATACATTCTATAAAGCTATTTGAATCAAATGAAAGTCAAACACATTCAAACAAAATTATTTGAATCAAATGAAAGTCAAATACATTCTACAAAGCAAATCGAATCAAATGAAAGTCAAACACATTCAAACAAAGCTATTTGAATAAAATAAAAGTCAAATACATTCTACAAAGCTAATTGAATCAAATGAAAGTCAAACACATTCAAACAAAGCTATTTTAATCAAATGAAAGTCAAATACATTCTACAAAGCTAGTTGAATCAAATGAAAGTCAAGCACATTGAAACAAAGTTATTTGAATCAAATGAAAGTCAAACACATTCAAACAAAGCTATTTTAATCAAATGAAAGTCAAATACATTCTACAAAGCTATTTGAATCAAATGAAAGTCCAGCACATTCAAACAAAGCTATTTGAATCAAATAAAAGTCGAACACATTTAAACAAAGCAAATTAAATCAAATGAAAGTCAAACACATTCAAACAAAGCTATTTGAATCAAATGAGAGTCAAATACATTCTACAAAGCAAATCGAATCAAATGAAAGTCAAACACATTCAAACAAAGCTATTTCAATCAAATGAAAGTCAATCACATTCAAACAAAGCTATTTGAATCAAATGAAAGTCAAACACATTCTACAAAGCTATTTGAATCAAATGAAAGTCAATTACATTCTACAAAGCTAATTGAATCAAATGAAAGTCAAACACATTCAAACAAAGCTATATAAATCAAATAAATGTCAAATACATTCTATAAAGCTATTTGAATCAAATGAAAGTCAAACACATTCAAACAAAGCTATTTGAATCAAATGAGAGTCAAACACATTCAAACAAAGGAATTTGAATCAAATGAAAGTCAAACACATTCAAATAAAGCTATTTGAATAAAATGAGAGTCAAATACATTAAAACAAAGCTAATTAAATCAAATAAAAGCCAAATACATTCTACAAAGAAAATTGAATCAAATGAAAGTCAAGCACATTCAAACAATGCTATTTGAATCAAATGAAAGTCGAACACATTCAAACAAAGGAATTTGAATCAAATGAAAGTCAAACACATTCAAATAAAGCTATTTGAATCAAATGAGAGTCAAATACATTCAAACAAAGCTAATTAAATCAAATAAAAGTCAAATACATTCTACAAAGCAAATTGAATGAAATGAAAGTCAAGCACATTCAAACAAAGCTATTTGAATCAAATGAAAGTCAAATACATTCTACAAAGCTAATTGAATCAAATGAAAGTCAAACACATTCAAACAAAGCTATTTTAATCAAATGAAAGTCAAATACATTCTTTAAAGCTAGTTGAATCAAATGAAAGTCAAGCACATTCAAACAATGCTATTTGAATCAAATGATAGTCGAACACAATCAAACAAAGGAATTTGAATCAAATGAAAGTCAAACACATTCAAATAAAGCTATTTGAATCAAATGAGAGTTAAATACATTCAAACAAAGCTAATTAAATTAAATAAAAGTCAAATACATTCTACAAAGCAAATTGAATCAAACGAAAGTCAAACACATTAAAACAAAGCTATTTGAATCAAATGAAAGTCAAATACATTCTACAAAGCAAATCGAATCAAATGAAAGTCAAACACATTCAAACAAAGCTATTTTAATGAAATAAAAGTCAAACACATTCAATCAAAGCTATTTAAACCAAATGAATGTCAAATACATTCTATAAAGCTATTTGAATCAAATGAAAGTCAAACACATTCAAACAAAGCTATTTGAATCAAATGAAAGTCAAATACATTCTACAAAGCTAATTGAATCAAATGAAAGTCAAATACATTCAAACAAAGCTATTTTAATCAAATGAAAGTCAAATACATTCTACAAAGCTAATTGAATCAAATGAAAGTCAAACACATTCAAACAAAGCTATTTAAATCAAATAAATGTCAAATACATTCTATAAAGCTATTTGAATCAAATGAAAGTCAAACACATTCAAACAAAATTATTTGAATCAAATGAAAGTCAAATACATTCTACAAAGCAAATCGAATCAAATGAAAGTCAAACACATTCAAACAAAGCTATTTGAATCAAATAAAAGTCAAATACATTCTACAAAGCTAATTGAATCAAATGAAAGTCAAACACATTCAAACAAAGCTATTTTAATCAAATGAAAGTCAAATACATTCTACAAAGCTAGTTGAATCAAATGAAAGTCAAGCACATTGAAACAAAGCTATTTGAATCAAATGAAAGTCAAACACATTCAAACAAAGCTATTTTAATCAAATGAAAGTCAAATACATTCTACAAAGCTATTTGAATCAAATGAAAGTCAAGCACATTCAAACAAAGCTATTTGAATCAAATAAAAGTCGAACACATTTAAACAAAGCAAATTAAATCAAATGAAAGTCAAACACATTCAAACAAAGCTATTTGAATCAAATGAGAGTCAAATACATTCTACAAAGCAAATCGAATCAAATGAAAGTCAAACACATTCAAACATAGCTATTTCAATCAAATGAAAGTCAATCACATTCAAACAAAGCTATTTGAATCAAATGAAAGTCAAACACATTCTACAAAGCTATTTGAATCAAATGAGAGTCAATTACATTCTACAAAGCTAATTGAATCAAATGAAAGTCAAACACATTCAAACAAAGCTATTTAAATCAAATAAATGTCAAATACATTCTATAAAGCTATTTGAATCAAATGAAAGTCAAACACATTCAAACAAAGCTATTTGAATCAAATGAGAGTCAAACACATTCAAACAAAGGAATTTGAATCAAATGAAAGTCAAACACATTCAAATAAAGCTATTTGAATAAAATGAGAGTCAAATACATTCAAACAAAGCTAATTAAATCAAATAAAAGTCAAATACATTCTACAAAGAAAATTGAATTAAATGAAAGTCAAACACATTCAAACAATGCTATTTGAATCAAATGAAAGTCAAATACATTCAAACAAAGGAATTTGAATCAAATGAAAGTCAAACACATTCAAATAAAGGAATTTGAATCAAATGAAAGTCAAACACATTCAAATAAAGCTATTTGAATCAAATGAGAGTCAAATACATTCAAACAAAGCTAATTAAATCAAATAAAAGTCAAATACATTCTACAAAGCAAATTGAATGAAATGAAAGTCAAGCACATTCAAACAATGCTATTTGAATCAAATGAAAGTCGAACACATTCAAACAAAGGAATTTGAATCAAATGAAAGTCAAACACATTCAAATAAAGCTATTTGAATCAAATGAGAGTCAAATACATTCACACAAAGCTAATTAAATCAAATAAAAGTCAAATACATTCTACAAAGCAAATTGAATGAAATGAAAGTCAAGCACATTCAAACAAAGCTATTTGAATCAAATGAAAGTCAAATACATTCTACAAAGCTAATTGAATCAAATGAAAGTCAAACACATTCAAACAAAGCTATTTTAATCAAATGAAAGTCAAATACATTCTTTAAAGCTAGTTGAATCAAATGAAAGTCAAGCACATTCAAACAATGCTATTTGAATCAAATGATAGTCGAACACATTCAAACAAAGGAATTTGAATCAAATGAAAGTCAAACACATTCAAATAAAGCTATTTGAATCAAATGAGAGTTAAATACATTCAAACAAAGCTAATTAAATTAAATAAAAGTCAAATACATTCTACAAAGCAAATTGAATCAAACGAAAGTCAAACACATTAAAACAAAGCTATTTGAATCAAATGAAAGTCAAATACATTCTACAAAGCAAATCGAATCAAATGAAAGTCAAACACATTCAAACAAAGCTATTTTAATGAAATAAAAGTCAAACACATTCAATCAAAGCTATTTAAACCAAATGAATGTCAAATACATTCTATAAAGCTATTTGAATCAAATGAAAGTCAAACACATTCAAACAAAGCTATTTGAATCAAATGAAAGTCAAATACATTCTACAAAGCTAATTGAATCAAATGAAAGTCAAATACATTCAAACAAAGCTATTTTAATCAAATGAAAGTCAAATACATTCTACAAAGCTAATTGAATCAAATGAAAGTCAAACACATTCAAACAAAGCTATTTAAATCAAATAAATGTCAAATACATTCTATAAAGCTATTTGAATCAAATGAAAGTCAAACACATTCAAACAAAATTATTTGAATCAAATGAAAGTCAAATACATTCTACAAAGCAAATCGAATCAAATGAAAGTCAAACACATTCAAACAAAGCTATTTGAATCAAATAAAAGTCAAATACATTCTACAAAGCTAATTGATTCAAATGAAAGTCAAACACATTCAAACAAAGCTATTTTAATCAAATGAAAGTCAAATACATTCTACAAAGCTAGTTGAATCAAATGAAAGTCAAGCACATTGAAACAAAGCTATTTGAATCAAATGAAAGTCAAACACATTCAAACAAAGCTATTTTAATCAAATGAAAGTCAAATACATTCTACAAAGCTATTTGAATCAAATGAAAGTCAAGCACATTCAAACAAAGCTATTTGAATCAAATAAAAGTCGAACACATTTAAACAAAGCAAATTAAATCAAATGAAAGTCAAACACATTCAAACAAAGCTATTTGAATCAAATGAGAGTCAAATACATTCTACAAAGCAAATCGAATCAAATGAAAGTCAAACACATTCAAACATAGCTATTTCAATCAAATGAAAGTCAATCACATTCAAACAAAGCTATTTGAATCAAATGAAAGTCAAACACATTCTACAAAGCTATTTGAATCAAATGAAAGTCAATTACATTCTACAAAGCTAATTGAATCAAATGAAAGTCAAACACATTCAAACAAAGCTATTTAAATCAAATAAGTGTCAAATACATTCTATAAAGCTATTTGAATCAAATGAAAGTCAAACACATTCAACCAAAGCTATTTGAATCAAATGAGAGTCAAACACATTCAAACAAAGGAATTTGAATCAAATGAAAGTCAAACACATTCAAATAAAGCTATTTGAATAAAATGAGAGTCAAATACATTCAAACAAAGCTAATTAAATCAAATAAAAGTCAAATACATTCTACAAAGAAAATTGAATTAAATGAAAGTCAAACACATTCAAACAATGCTATTTGAATCAAATGAAAGTCAAATACATTCAAACAAAGGAATTTGAATCAAATGAAAGTCAAACACATTCAAATAAAGCTATTTGAATCAAATGAGAGTCAAATACATTCAAACAAAGCTAATTAAATCAAATAAAAGTCAAATACATTCTACAAAGCAAATTGAATGAAATGAAAGTCAAGCACATTCAAACAAAGCTATTTGAATCAAATGAAAGTCAAATACATTCTACAAAGCTAATTGAATCAAATGAAAGTAAAGCACATTCAAACAATGCTATTTGAATCAAATGAAAGTCGAACATATTCAAACAAAGGAATTTGAATCAAATGAAAGTCAAACACATTCAGACAAAGCTATTTGAATCAAATGAAAGTAAAATACATTCTACAAAGCTAATTGAATAAAATGAAAGTCAAACATATTCAAACAAAGCTATTTTAATCAAATGAAAGTCAAATACATTCTACAAAGCTAATTGAATCAAATGAAAGTCAAACACATTCAAACAAAGCTATTTAAATCAAATAAATGTCAAATATATTCTATAAAGCTATTTGAATCAAATGAAAGTCAAACACATTCCAACAAAGCTATTTGTATTAAATGAAAGTCAAATACATTCTACAAAGCAAATCGAATCAAATGAAAGTCAAACACATTCAAACAAAGCAATTTGAATCAAATGAAAGTCAAATACATTCTACAAAGCTAATTGAATCAAATGAAAGTCAAACGCATTCAAACAAAGCTATTTTAATCAAATGAAACTCAAATACATTCTACAAAGCTAGTTGAATCAAATGAAAGTCAAGCACATTCAAACAATGCTATTTGAATCAAATGAAAGTCGAACACATTCAAACAAAGGAATTTGAAACAAATGAAAGTCAAACACATTCAAATAAAGCTATTTGAATCAAAGTAAGAGTCAAATACATTCAAACAAAGCTAAATAAATCAAATAAAAGTCAAATACATTCTACAAAGCAAATTGAATCAAATGAAAGTCAAACACATTCAAACAAAGCTATTTGAATTAAATGAAAGTCAAACACATTTTACAAAGCTATTGGAATCAAATGAAAGTCAAATACATTCTACAAAGCTAATTGAATCAAATGAAAGTCAAACACATTCAAACAAAGCTATTTAAATCAAATAAATGTCAAATACCTTCTATAAAGGTAATTGAATCAAATGAAAGTCAAACACATTCAAACAAAGCTATTTGAATCAAATGAAAGTCAAACACATTCAAACAAAGGAATTTGAATCAAATGAAAGTCAAACACATTCAAATTAAGCTATTTGAATCAAATGAGAGTCAAATACATTCAAACAAAGCTAATTAAATCAAATAAAAGTCAAATACATTCTACAAAGCAAATTGAATCAAATGAAATTCAAACACATTCAAACAAAGCTCTTTGAATAAAATGAAAGTCAAATACATTCTACAAAGCTAATTGAATCAAATAAAATTCCAACACATTCAAACAAAGCTATTTTAATCAAATGAAAGTCAAATACATTCTACAAAGCTAGTTGAATCAAATGAAAGTCAAACACATTCAAACAAAGCTATTTTAATCAAATGAAAGTCAAATACATTCTACAAAGCTAATTGAATCAAATGAAAGTCAAACACATTCAAACAAAGCTATTTAAATCAAATAAAAGTCAAATACATTCTATAAAGCTATTTGAATCAAATGAAAGTCAAAACACATTCAAACAAAGCTAATTAAATCAAATAAAAGTCAAATACATTCTACAAAGCAAATTGAATCAAATGAAAGTCAAACACATTCAAACAAAGCTATTTGAATAAAAAAAAAAAGTCAAATACATTCTACAAAGCAAATCGAATCAAATGAAAGTCAAACACATTCTATAAAGCTAATTGAACCAAATGAAAGTAAAAAACATTCAAACAAAGCTATTTGAATCAAATGAAAGTCAAATACATTCTACAAAGCTAATTGAATCAAATGATAGTCAAACACATTCAAACAAAGCTATTTGAATCAAATGAAAGTCAAACACATTCAAACGAAGGAATTTGAATCAAATGAAAGTCAAACACATTCAAATAAGCTATTGAATCAAATGAGATTCAAATACATTCAAACAAAGCTAATTAAATCAAATAAAAGTCAAGTACATTCTACAAAGCAAATTGAATCAAATGAAAGTTAAACACATTCAAACAAAGCTATTTGAATCAAATGAAAGTCAAACACATTCAAACAAAGGAATTTGAATCAAATGAAAGTCAAACACATTCAAATAAAGCTATTTGAATCAAATGAGAGTCAAATACATTCAAATAAAGCTAATTAAATCAAATAAAAGTCAAATACATTCTACAAAGCAAACTGAATCAAATGAAAGTCAAACACATTCAAACAAAGCAATTTGAATCAAATATAAGTCAAATACATTCTACAAAGCTAATTGAATCAAATGAAAGTCAAACACATTCAAACAAAGCTATTTTAATCAAATGAAAGTCAAAATACATTCTACAAAGCTAGTTGAATCAAATGAAAGTCAAACACATTCAGACAAAGCTATTTTAATCAAATGAAAGTCAAATACATTCTACAAAGCTAATTGAATCAAGTGAAAGTCAAACACATTCAAACAAAGCTATTTTAATCAAATGAAAGTCAAATACATTCTTTAAAGCTAGTTGAATCAAATGAAAGTCAAGCACATTCAAACAATGCTATTTGAATCAAATGAAAGTCGAACACATTCAAACAAAGGAATTTGAATCAAATGAAAGTCAAACACATTCAAAGAAAGCTATTTGAATCAAATGAGAGTCAAATACATTCAAACAAAGCTAATTAAATCAAATAAAAGTCAAATACATTCTACAAAGCAAATTGAATCAAATGAAAGTCAAGCACATTCAAACAAAGCTATTTGAATCAAATGAAAGTCAAATACATTCTACAAAGCTAATTGAATCAAATGAAAGTCAAACACATTCAAACAAAGCTATTTTAATCAAATGAAAGTCAAATACATTCTACAAAGCTAGTTGAATCAAATGAAAGTCAAACACATTCAAAGAAAGCTATTATAATCAAATGAAAGTCAAATACATTCTACAAAGCTAATTGAATCAAATTAAAGTCAAACACATTCAAACAAAGCTATTTTAATCAAATGAAAGTCAAATACATTCTTTAAAGCTAGTTGAATCAAATGAAAGTCAAACACATTCAAACAATGCTATTTGAATCAAATGAAAGTCGAACACATTTCAAACAAAGGAATTTGAATCAAATGAAAGTCAAACACATTCAAATAAAGCTATTTGAATCAAATGAGAGTCAAATACATTCAAACAAAGCTAATTAAATCAAATAAAAGTCAAATACATTCTACAAAGCAAATTGAATCAAATGAAAGTCAAACACATTCAAACAAAGCTATTTGAATCAAATGAAAGTCAAACACATTCTACAAAGCTATTTGAATCAAATGAAAGTCAAATACATTCTACAAAGCTAATTGAATCAAATGAAAGTCAAACACATTCAAACAAAGCTATTTAAATCAAATAAATGTCAAATACATTCTATAAAGCTTATTGAATCAAATGAAAGTCAAACACATTCAAACAAAGCTATTTGAATCAAATGAAAGTCAAACACATTTAAACAAAGGAATTTGAATCAAATGAAAGTCAAACACATTCAAATAAAGCTATTTGAATCAAATGAGAGTCAAATACATTCTAACAAAGCTAATTAAATCAAATAAAAGTCAAATACATTCTACAAAGCAAATTGAATCAAATGAAAGTCAAACACATTCAAACAAAGCTATTTGAATCAAATAAAAGTCAAATACATTCTACAAAGCAAATCGAATCAAATGAAAGTCAAACACATTCAAACAAAGCTATTTTAATCAAATGAAAGTCAAACACATTCAAACAAAGCTATTTAAATCAAATAATTGTCAAATACATTCTATAAAGCTATTTGAATCAAATGAAAGTCAAACACATTCAAACAAAGCTATTTGAATCAAATGAAAGTCAAATACATTCTACAAAGCTAATTGAATCAAATGAAAGCCAAATACATTTAAACAAAGCTATTTTAATCAAATGAAAGTCAAATACATTCTACAAAGCTAATTGAATCAAATGAAAGTCAAACACATTCAAACAAAGCTATTTAAATCAAATAAATGTCAAATACATTCTATAAAGCTATTTGAATCAAATGAAAGTGAAAACACATTCAAACAAAGCTATTTGAATCAAATGAAAGTCAAATACATTATACAAAGCAAATCGAATCAAATGAAAGTCAAACACATTCAAATAAAGCTATTTGAATTAAATGAAAGTCAAATACATTCTACAAAGCTAATTGAATCAAATGAAAGTCAAACACATTCAAACAAAGCTATTTTAATCAAATGAAAGTCAAATACATTCTACAAACTAGTTGAATCAAATGAAAGTCAAGCACATTCAAACAAAGCTATTTAAATCAAATGAAAGTCAAACACATTCAAACAAAGCTATTTTAATAAATGAAAGTCAAATACATTCTACAAAGCTAATTGAATCAAATGAAAGTCAAACACATTCAAAACAAAGCTATTTAAATCAAATAAATGTCAAATACATTCTATAAAGCTATTTGAATCAAATGAAAGTCAAACACATTCAAACAAAGCTATTTGAATCAAATGAAAGTCAAATACATTATACAAAGCAAATCGAATCAAATGAAAGTCAAACACATTCAAACAAAGCTATTTGAATTAAATGAAAGTCAAAAACATTCTACAAAGCTAATTGAATCAAATGAAAGTAAAACACATTCAAACAAAGCTATTTAAATCAAATAAATGTCAATTATATTCTATAAAGTTAATTGAATCAAATGAAAGTCAAACACATTCAAACAAAACTATTTGAATCAAATGAAAGTCAAACACATTCAAACAAAGGAATTTGAATCAAATGAAAGTCAAACACATTCAAAATAAAGCTATTTGAATCAAATGAGAGTCAAATACATTCAAACAAAGCTAATTAAATCAAATAAAAGTCAAATACATTCTACAAAGCAAATAGAATCAAATGAAAGTCAAACACATTCAAACAAAGCTATTTTAATTCAAATGAAAGTCAAATACATTCTACAAGCTATTGAATCAAATGAAAGTCAAACACATTCAAACAAAGCTATTTTAATAAATGAAAGTCAAATACATTCTACAAAGCTAATTGAATCAAATGAAAGTCAAACACATTCAAACAAAGCTATTTTAATCAAATGAAAGTCAAATACATTCTTTAAAGCTAGTTGAATCAAATGAAAGTCAAGCACATTCAAACAAGCTATTTGAATCAAATGAAAGTCGAACACATTCAAACCAAGGAATTTGAATCAAATGAAAGTCAAACACATTCAAATAAAGCTATTTGAATCAAATGAGAGTCAAATACATTCAAACAAAGCTAATTAAATCAAATAAAAGTCAAATACATTCTACAAAGCAAATTGAATCAAATGAAAGTCAAACACATTCAAACAAAGCTATTTGAATCAAATGAAAGTCAAACACATTCTACAAAGCTATTTGAATCAAATGAAAGTCAAATACATTCTACAAAGCTAATTGAATCAAATGAAAGTCAAACACATTCAAACAAAGCTATTTAAATCAAATAAAGTCAAATACATTCTATAAAGCTAATTGAATCAAATGAAAGTCAAACACATTCAAACAAAGCTATTTGAATCAAATGAAAGTCAAACACATTCAAAGGAATTTGAATCAAATGAAAGTCAAACACATTCAAATAAAGCTATTTGAATCAAATGAGAGTCAAATACATTCAAACAAAGCTAATTAAATCAAATAAAAGTCAAATACATTCTACAAAGCAAATTGAATCAAATGAAAGTCAAACACTTCAAACAAAGCTATTTGAATCAAATAAAGTCAAATACATTCTACAAAGCTAATTGAATCAAATGAAAGTCAAACACATTCAAACAAAGCAAATGAAAGTCAAATACATTCTACAAAGCTAATTGAATCAAATGAAAGTCAAACACATTCAAACAAAGCTATTTTAATCAAATGAAAGTCAAATACATTCTACAAAGCTAATTGAATCAAATGAAAGTCAAACACATTCAAACAAAGCTATTTAAATCAAATAAAGTCAAATACATTCTAAAGCTATTGAATCAAATGAAAGTCAAACACATTCAAACAAACTATTTGAATCAAATGAAAGTCAAACACATTTATTTGAATCAAATGAAAGTCAAACACATTCAAATAAA
Organism: Chenopodium quinoa; assembly: GCF_001683475.1. Taxonomy (NCBI): domain Eukaryota; kingdom Viridiplantae; phylum Streptophyta; class Magnoliopsida; order Caryophyllales; family Amaranthaceae; genus Chenopodium; species Chenopodium quinoa. The sequence goes on from NW_018743164.1 coordinate 32,983, forward strand.
GCTATTTGAATCAAATGAGAGTCAAATACATTCAAACAAAGCTAATTAAATCAAATAAAAGTCAAATACATTCTACAAAGCAAATTGAATCAAATGAAAGTCAAACACATTCAAACAAAGCTATTTGAATCAAATGAAAGTCAAATACATTCTACAAAGCAAAAATCAAATGAAAGTCAAACACATTCAACAAAGCTATTTTAATCAAATGAAAGTCAAAACACATTCAAACAAAGCTATTTAAATCAAATAAGTCAAATACATTCTATAAAGCTATTTGAATCAAATGAAAGTCAAACACATTCAAAACAAAGCTATTTGAATCAAATGAAAGTCAAATACATTCTACAAAGCTAATTGAATCAAATGAAAGCAAATACATTTAAACAAAGCTATTTTAATCAAATGAAAGTCAAATACATTCTACAAAGCTAAGAATCAAATGAAAGTCAAACACATTCAAACAAAGCTATTTAAATCAAATAAAGTCAAATACATTCTATAAAGCTATTTGAATCAAATGAAAGTCAAACACATTCAAACAAAGCTATTTGAATCAAATGAAAGTCAAATACATTTACAAAGCAAATGAATCAAATGAAAGTCAAACACATTCAAATAAAGCTATTTGAATCAAATGAAAGTCAAATACATTCTACAAAGCTAATTGAATCAAATGAAAGTCAAACACATTCAAACAAAGCTATTTTAATCAAATGAAAGTCAAATACATTCTACAAACTAGTTGAATCAAATGAAAGTCAAGCACATTCAAACAAAGCTATTTGAATCAAATGAAAGTCAAACACATTCAAACAAAGCTATTTTTAATCAAATGAAAGTCAAATACATTCTACAAAGCTAATTGAATCAAATGAAAGTCAAACACATTCAAACAAAGCTATTTTAAATCAAATAAATGTCAAATACATTCTATAAAGCTATTTGAATCAAATGAAAGTCAAACACATTCAAACAAAGCTATTTGAATCAAATGAAAGTCAAATACATTATACAAAGCAAATGAATCAAATGAAAGTCAAACACATTCAAACAAAGCTATTTGAATTAAATGAAAGTCAAAAACATTCTACAAAGCTAATTGAATCAAATGAAAGTAAACACATTCAAACAAAGCTATTTTAAATCAAATAAATGTCAATTACATTCTATAAAGCTAATTGAATCAAATGAAAGTCAAACACATTCAAAACAAAACTATTTGAATCAAATGAAAGTCAAACACATTCAAACAAAG
>NW_018743165.1:0-50879 GCF_001683475.1 Chenopodium quinoa
GACTTTCATTTGATTCAAATAGCTTTGTGAATGTGTTTGACTTTCATTTTGATTTCAAATAGCTTTGTTTGAATGTGTTTGACTTTCATTTGATTCAATTTGCTTTGTAGAATGTATTTTGACTTTTATTTGATTTAATTAACTTTGTTTGAATGTATTTGACTCTCATTTGATTCAAATAGCTTTATTTGAATGTTGTTTGAATTTCATTTGATTCAAATTCCTTTGTTTTGAATGTCGTTTTGACTTTCATTTGATTTCAAATAGCTTTGTTTGAATGGGTTTGACTTTCATTTGATTCAACTAGCTTTGTGTAGAATGTATTTGACTTTCATTTGATTAAAATTAGCTTTGTTTGAATGTGTTTGACTTTCATTTGATTCAATTAGCTTTGTAGAATGTATTTGACTTTCATTTGATTCAAATAGCTTTGTTTGAATGTGTTCGACTCTTCATTTGATTCAAATAGCTTTATTTGAATGTGTTTGACTTTCATTTGATTCAACTTGCTTTGTAGAATGTATTTGACTTTTATTTGATTTAATTAGCTTTGTTTGAATGTATTTGACTCTCATTTGATTCAAATAGCTTTATTTGAATGTGTTTGACTTTCATTTGATTCAAATTTCTTTGTTTGAATGTGTTCGACTTTCATTTGATTCAAATAGCATTGTTTGAATGTGCTTGACTTTCATTTGATTCAACTAGCTTTGTAGAATGTATTTGACTTTCATTTGATTAAAATAGCTTTGTTTGAATGTGTTTTGACTTTCATTTGATTCAATTAGCTTTGTAGAATGTATTTGACTTTCATTTAATTCAAATAGCTTTGTTTGAATGTGTTTGACTTTCATTTGATTCGATTTGCTTTGTAGAATGTATTTGACTTTTATTTTATTCAAATAGCTTTGTTCGAATGTGTTTGACTTTCATTTGATTCAATTAGCTTTGTAGAATGTATTTGACTTTCATTTGATTCAAATAGCTTTGTAGAATGTGTTTGACTTTCATTTGATTCAAATAGCTTTGTTTGAATGTGTTTGACTTTCATTTGATTCAATTTGCTTTGTAGAATGTATTTGACTTTTATTTGATTTAATTAACTTTGTTTGAATGTATTTGACTCTCATTTGATTCAAATAGCTTTATTTGAATGTGTTTGACTTTCATTTGATTCAAATTCCTTTGTTTGAATGTGTTTGACTTTCATTTGATTCAAATAGCTTTGTTTGAATGGGTTTGACTTTCATTTGATTCAACTAGCTTTGTAGAATGTATTTGACTTTCATTTGATTAAAATAGCTTTGTTTGAATGTGTTTGACTTTCATTTGATTCAATTAGCTTTGTAGAATGTATTTGACTTTCATTTGATTCAAATAGCTTTGTTTGAATGTGTTCGACTCTCATTTGATTCAAATAGCTTTATTTGAATGTGTTTGACTTTCATTTGATTCAAATTCCTTTGTTTGAATGTGTTTGACTTTCATTTGATTCAAATAGCTTTGTTTGAATGGGTTTGACTTTCATTTGATTCAACTAGCTTTGTAGAATGTATTTGACTTTCATTTGATTAAAATAGCTTTGTTTGAATGTGTTTGACTTTTATTTGATTTAATTAGCTTTGTAGAATGTATTTGACTCTCATTTGATTCAAATAGCTTTATTAGAATGTGTTTCACTTTCATTTGATTCAAATAACTTTGTTTGAATGTGCTTGACTTTCATTTGATTCAACTAGCTTTGTAGAATGTATTTGACTTTCATTTGATTAAAATAGCTTTGTAGAATGTATTAGACTTTCTTTGGATTCAAATAGCTTTGTTTGAATGGGTTTGACTTTCATTTGATTCAACTAGCTTTGTAGAATGTATTTGACTTTCATTTGATTAAAATAGCTTTGTTTGAATGTGTTTGACTTTCATTTGATTCAATTAGGTTTGTAGAATGTATTTGACTTTCATTTGATTCAAATAGCTTTGTTTGAATGTGTTCGACTCTCATTTGATTCAAATAGCTTTATTTGAATGTGTTTGACTTTCATTTGATTCAACTTGCTTTGTAGAATGTATTTGACTTTTATTTGATTTAATTAGCTTTGTTTGAATGTATTTGACTCTCATTTGATTCAAATAGCTTTATTTGAATGTGTTTGACTTTCATTTGATTCAAATTTCTTTGTTTGAATGTGTTCGACTTTCATTTGATTCAAATAGCATTGTTTGAATGTGCTTGACTTTCATTTGATTCAACTAGCTTTGTAGAATGTATTTGACTTTCATTTGATTAAAATAGCTTTGTTTGAATGTGTTTGACTTTCATTTGATTCAATTAGCTTTGTAGAATGTATTTGACTTTCATTTAATTCAAATAGCTTTGTTTGAATGTGTTTGACTTTCATTTGATTCGATTTGCTTTGTAGAATGTATTTGACTTTTATTTTATTCAAATAGCTTTGTTCGAATGTGTTTGACTTTCATTTGATTCAATTAGCTTTGTAGAATGTATTTGACTTTCATTTGATTCAATAGCTTTGTAGAATGTGTTTGACTTTCATTTGATTCAAATAGCTTTGTTTGAATGTGTTTGACTTTCATTTGATTCAATTTGCTTTGTAGAATGTATTTGACTTTTATTTGATTTAATTAACTTTGTTTGAATGTATTTGACTCTCATTTGATTCAAATAGCTTTATTTGAATGTGTTTGACTTTCATTTGATTCAAATTCCTTTGTTTGAATGTGTTTGACTTTCATTTGATTCAAATAGCTTTGTTTGAATGGGTTTGACTTTCATTTGATTCAACTAGCTTTGTAGAATGTATTTGACTTTCATTTGATTAAAATAGCTTTGTTTGAATGTGTTTGACTTTCATTTGATTCAATTAGCTTTGTAGAATGTATTTGACTTTCATTTGATTCAAATAGCTTTGTTTGAATGTGTTCGACTCTCATTTGATTCAAATAGCTTTATTTGAATGTGTTTGACTTTCATTTGATTCAAATTCCTTTGTTTGAATGTGTTTGACTTTCATTTGATTCAAATAGCTTTGTTTGAATGGGTTTGACTTTCATTTGATTCAACTAGCTTTGTAGAATGTATTTGACTTTCATTTGATTAAAATAGCTTTGTTTGAATGTGTTTGACTTTTATTTGATTTAATTAGCTTTGTAGAATGTATTTGACTCTCATTTGATTCAAATAGCTTTATTAGAATGTGTTTCACTTTCATTTGATTCAAATAACTTTGTTTGAATGTGCTTGACTTTCATTTGATTCAACTAGCTTTGTAGAATGTATTTGACTTTCATTTGATTAAAATAGCTTTGTAGAATGTATTAGACTTTCTTTGGATTCAAATAGCTTTGTTTGAATGGGTTTGACTTTCATTTGATTCAACTAGCTTTGTAGAATGTATTTGACTTTCATTTGATTAAAATAGCTTTGTTTGAATGTGTTTGACTTTCATTTGATTCAATTAGGTTTGTAGAATGTATTTGACTTTCATTTGATTCAAATAGCTTTGTTTGAATGTGTTCGACTCTCATTTGATTCAAATAGCTTTATTTGAATGTGTTTGACTTTCATTTGATTCAAATTCCTTTGTTTGAATGTGTTTGACTTTCATTTGATTCAAATAGCTTTGTTTGAATGGGTTTGACTTTCATTTGATTCAACTAGCTTTGTAGAATGTATTTGACTTTTATTTGATTAAAATAGCTTTGTTTGAATGTGTTTGACTTTTATTTGATTTAATTCGCTTTGTAGAATGTATTTGACTCTCATTTGATTCAAATAGCTTTATTTGAATGTGTTTCACTTTCATTTGATTCAAATAACTTTGTTTGAATGTGCTTGACTTTCATTTGATTCAACTAGCTTTGTAGAATGTATTTGACTTTCATTTGATTAAAATAGCTTTGTAGAATGTATTAGACTTCCATTTGATTCAAATAGCTTTGTTTGAATGTTGTAGACTTTCATTTGATTCAAATAGTTTTGTAGAATGCATTTCACTTTCATTTGATTTAAATAACTATGTTTGAATGTGTTTGACTTTCATTTGATTCAAATAGCTTTGTTTGAATGTGTTTGACTTTCATTTGATTCAATTTGCTTTGTAGAATGTATTTGACATTTATTTGATTTAAATGGCTTTGTTCGAATGTGTTTGACTTTCATTTGATTCAATTAGCTTAGTAGAATGTATTTGACTTTCATTTGATTCAAATAGCTTTGTAGAATGTGTTTGACTTTCATTTGATTCAAATAGCTTTATAGAATGTGTTTGACTTTCATTTGATTTAATTTGCTTTGTAGAATGTATTTGACTTTTATTTGATTTAATTAGCTTTGTTTGAATGTATTTGACTCTCATTTGATTCAAATAGCTTTATTTGAATGTGTTTGACTTTCATTTGATTCAAATTCCTTTGTTTGAATGTGTTCGACTTTCATTTGATTCAAATAGCATTGTTTGAATGTGCTTGACTTTCATTTGATTCAACTAGCTTTGTATAATGTATTTGACTTTCATTTGATTAAAATAGCTTTGTTTGAATGTGTTTGACTTTCATTTGATTCAACTAGCTTTGTAGAATGTATTTGACTATCATTTGATTCAAATAGCTTTGTTTGAATGTGTTTCACTTTCATTTGATTCGATTTACTTTGTAGAATGTATTTGACTTTTATTTTATTCAAATAGCTTTGTTTGAATGTGTTTGACTTTCATTTGATTCAATTTGCTTTGTAGAATGTATTTGACTTTTATTTGATTTAATTCGCTTTGTTTGAATGTATTTTACTCTCATTTGATTCAAATAGCTTTATTTGAATGTGTTTGACTTTAATTTGATTCAAATTCCTTTGTTTGAATGTGTTTGACCTTCATTTGATTCAAATAGCTTTGTTTGAATGTGTTTGACTTTCAATTGATTCAACTAGCTTTATAGAATGTATTTGACTTTCATTTGATTAAAATAGCTTTGTTTGAATGTGTTTGACTTTCATTTGATTTAATTTGCTTTGTAGAATGTATTTGACTTTTATTTGATTTAATTAGCTTTGTTTGAATGTATTTGACTCTCATTTGATTCAAATAGCTTTATTTGAATGTGTTTGACTTTCATTTGATTCAAATTTCTTTGTTTGAATGTGTTCGACTTTCATTTGATTCAAATAGCATTGTTTGAATGTGCTTGACTTTCATTTGATTCAACTAGCTTTGTAGAATGTATTTGACTTTCATTTGATTAAAATAGCATTGTTTGAATGTGTTTGACTTTCATTTGATTTAATTAGCTTTGTAGAATGTATTTGACTTTCATTTGATTCAAATAGCTTTGTTTGAATGTGTTTTGTTTCGGGTTTTTCTGATGTCCTGCGGGAGAGTTACAATTCCGAGACTGGAACCGGGCGCCTGTACCTGCAAAATAACGGAGACTCCTGGGAGCTCCGCCTCTAACGGTCAAGTTAGTACTTGATTAAGGAGTAATTAATGCGGAAATTAAAGTGATTGGGTCTCTCTAGGTGAGAGTGTTTAATGTAGGTAATCTGCTTTGTTAGCGAGATCAGCCGGTTATTACTGTGTGTAATTAATGTGTTTTTTCGTTCTCCCCTCCCTTAATGAGGATTAAGGGAGGTATTTATAACCTTGGGAAACGTGCCCATCCTAGGTTTAGGTTAACCTAGGGCTGATTGGGCTTCCCTCGGAAGTTGGGCCTGGGTGGCCGGTTTCTCCATTAGGCATGGAGTATGCCACATGTCATGACATAATAGGTCGAAGGTGGACGAATAAGCGCGTGCCACGTGGCAAGCCCTGACAGTTCCAACTGGGGGACACTTGGCAGGACCTGATTGGCCCACGTGGCGCATTCCGATTGGTGGGAGCAAAATCCCCTAATCATGTTTCACTTTCATTTGATTCGATTTGCTTTGTAGAATGTATTTGACTTTTATTTTATTCAAATAGCTTTGTTTGAATGTGTTTGACTTTCATTTGATTTAATTTGCTTTGTAGAATGTATTTGACTTTTATTTGATTTAATTAGCTTTGTTTGAATGTATTTGACTCTCATTTGATTCAAATAGCATTATTTGAATGTGTTTGACTTTCATTTGATTCAAATTTCTTTGTTTGAATGTGTTCGACTTTCATTTGATTCAAATAGCATTGTTTGAATGTGCTTGACTTTCATTTGATTCAACTAGCTTTGTAGAATGTATTTGACTTTCATTTGATTAAAATAGCTTTGTTTGAATGTGTTTGACTTTCATTTGATTCAAATAGCATTGTAGAATGTATTTGACTTTCATTTGATTTAAATAGCTTTGTTTGAATGTGTTTTGACTTTCATTTGATTTAAATAGCTTTGTTTGAATATGTTTGACTTTCATTTGATTTAATTAGCTTTGTAGAATGTATATGACTTTTATTTTATTCAAATAGCTTTGTTTGAATGTGTTTAACTATCATTTGATTCAATTAGCTTTGTAGAATGTATTTGACTCTTATTTGATTTAATTTGCTTTGTTTGAATGTATTTGACTCTCATTTGATTCAAATAGCTTTGTAGAATGTATTTGACTTTCATTTGATTCAAATAGCTTTGTAGAATGTATTTGACTTTCGTTTGATTCAAATAGCTTTGTTTGAATGTGATTGACTTTCATTTGATTCAATTAGCTTTGTAGAATGTATTTTACTTTCATTTCATTCAAATAGCTTTGATTGAATGTGTTTGACTTTCATTTGATTCAATTAGCTTTGTTTAAATGTGTTTGACATTCATATGTTTCAATTAGCTTCGTTTGAATGTGTTTGACTTTCATTTGATTCATTTAGCTTTGTTTGAATGTGTTTAACTTTCATTTGATTCAATTAGGTTTGTAGAATGTATTTGACTTTAATTTGTTTCAAATAGCTTTGTTTGAATGTGTTTGACTTTCATTTGATTCAGTTAGCTTTGTAGAATGCATTTCACTTTCATTTTATTTAAATAACTTTGTTTGAATGTGTTTGACTTTGATTTGATTCATTTAGCTTTGTTTGAATGTGTTTAACTTTCATTTGATTCAATTAGCTTTGTAGAATGTATTTGACTTTCATTTGATTCAAATAGCTTTGTTTGAATGTGTTTGACTTTCATTTGATTCAACTAGCTTTGTAGAATGTATTTGACTTTCATTTGATTAAAATAGCTTTGTAGAATGTATTTGACTTTCATTTGATTTAATTAGCTTTGTTTGAATGTATTTAACTCTCATTTGATTCAAATAGCTTTGTTTGAATGAGTTTTACTTTCATTGATTCAATTAGCTTTGTAGAATGTATTCGACTTTCATTTGTTGCAAATAGCTTTGTTAGAATGTTGTAGACTTTCATTTGATTCAAATAGTTTTGTAGAATGCATTTCACTTTCATTTGATTTAAATAACTATGTTTCAATGTGTTTGACTTTCATTTGATTCAAATAGCTTTGTTTGAATGTGTTTGACTTTCATTTGATTCAATTAGCTTTATAGAATGTATTTGACATTTATTTGATTTAAATGGCTTTGTTCGAATGTGTTTGACTTTCATTTGATTCAATTAGCTTTGTAGAATGTATTTGACTTTCATTTGATTCAAATAGCTTTGTAGAATGTGTTTGACTTTGATTTGATTCAAATAGCTTTGTTCGAATGTGTTTGACTTTCATTTGATTCAATTTGCTTTGTAGAATGTATTTGACTTTTATTTGATTTAATTAGCTTTGTTTGAATGTATTTTACTCTCATTTGATTCAAATAGCTTTATTTGAATGTGTTTAACTTTCATTTGATTCAAATTCCTTTGTTTGAATGTGTTTGACTTTCATTTGATTCAAATAGCTTTGTTTGAATGTGTTTGACTTTCATTTGATTCAACTAGCTTTGTAGAATGTATTTGACTTTCATTTGATTAAAATAGCTTTGTTTGATTGTGTTTGACTTTCATTTGATTCAAATAGCATTGTAGAATGTATTTGACTTTCATTTGATTCAAATTCCTTTGTTTGAATGTGTTTGACTTTCATTTGAATCAAATAGCTTTGTTTGAATGGGTTTGACTTTCAATTGATTGAACTAGCTTTGTAGAATGTATTTGACTTTCATTTGATTAAAATACCTTTGTTTGAATGTGTTTGACTTTCATTTGATTCAATTAGCTTTGTAGAAAGTATTTGACTTTCATTTGATTCAAATAGCTTTGTTTGAATGTGTTTGACTTTCATTTGATTCGATTTTCTTTGTAGAATGTATTTGACTTTTATTTTATTCGAATAGCTTAGTTTGAATGTGTTTGACTTTCATTTGATTCAATTTGCTTTGTAGAATGTGTTTGACTTTTATTTGATTTAATTAGCTTTGTTTGAATGTATTTGACTCTCATTTGATTCAAATAGCTTTATTTGAATGTGTTTGACTTTCATTTGATTCAAATTCCTTTGTTTGAATGTGTTCGACTTTCATTTGATTCAAATAGCATTGTTTGAATGCGCTTGACTTTCATTTGATTTAACTAGCTTTGTAGAATGTATTTGACTTTCATTTGATTAAAATAGCTTTGTTTGAATGTGTTTGACTTTCATTTGATTCAAATAGCATTGTAGAATGTATTTGACTTTCATTTGATTCAAATTCCTTTGTTTGAATGTGTTTGACTTTCATTTGAATCAAATAGCTTTGTTTGAATGGGTTTGACTTTCAATTGATTGAACTAGCTTTGTAGAATGTATTTGACTTTCATTTGATTAAAATACCTTTGTTTGAATGTGTTTGACTTTCATTTGATTCAATTAGCTTTGTAGAATGTATTTGACTTTCATTTGATTCAAATAGCTTTGTTTGAATGTGTTTGACTTTCGTTTGATTCAAATAGCTTTGTTTGAATGTGTTTGACTTTCATTTGATTCAATTAGCTTTGTAGAATGTATTTGACATTTATTTGATTTAAATGGCTTTGTTCGAATGTGTTTGACTTTCATTTGATTCAATTAGCTTTGTAGAATGTATTTGACTTTCATTTGATTCAAATAGCTTTGTTTGAATGTGTTCGACTTTCATGTGATTTAAATAGCTTTGTTTGAATATGTTTGACTTTCATTTGATTCAATTAGCTTTGTAGAATGTATATGACTTTTATTTGATTCAACTAGCTTTGTAGAATGTATATGACTTTCATTTGATTCAACTAGCTTTGTAGAATGTATTTGACTTTCATTTGATTAAAATAGCTTTGTTTGAATGTGTTAGACTTTCATTTGATTCAAATAGCTTTATTTCAATGTGTTTGACTTTCATTTAATACAATTAGCTTTGTAGAATGTATTTGACTTTCATTTGATTCAAATAGCTTTGTTTGAATGTGTTTGACTTTCATTTGATTCAATTTGCTTTGTAGAATGTATTTGACTTTTATTTGATTTAATTAGCTTTGTTTGAATTTATTTGACTCTCATTTGATTCAAATAGCTTTATTTGAATGTGTTTCACTTTCATTTGATTCAAATAGCTTTGTTTGAATGTGCTTGACTTTCATTTGATTCAACTAGCTTTGTAGAATGTATTTGACTTTCATTTGATTAAAATAGCTTTGTAGAATGTATTAGACTTCCATTTGATTCAAATAGCTTTGTTTGAATGTTGTAGACTTTCATTTGATTCAAATAGTTTTGTAGAATGCATTTCACTTTCATTTGATTCAAATAGCTTTGTTTAAATGTGTTTGACTTTCATTTGATTCAATTAGCTTTATAGAATGTATTTGACATTTATTTGATATAAATGGCTTTGTTCGAATATGTTTCGGGGTTTTCTGATGTCCTGCGGGAGAGTTACAATTCCGAGACTGGAACCGGACGCCTGTACCTGCAAAATAACGGAGACTCCTGAGAGCTCCGCCTCCAACGGTCAAGTTAGTACCTGATTAAGGAGTAATTAATACAGAAATTAAAGTAATAAGGTCTCTCTAGGTGAGAGTATTTAATGTAGGTAATCTGCTTTGCTAGCGAGATCAGCCGGTTATTAGTGTGTTCTGTCAATTATTCGGTCCCTTGATTAATGAGGATTAATCGAGTATTTATAGCCTTGGGAAGCGTGCAACTCTCTAGGTTTAAGGTAAACCTAGGGCCGAACGGGCTTCTAGACTGAAATGGGCCTTGATGGCCGGTTGTCCCATTTGGCATGGGTGGACACGTGGCGTGTCTTAAGTGGTCCGTGGAGGACGCGTGGCGGAACCTGGTTGGTCCACTTGTCAAACGGCGCTTGGTGGATAAAAATCCCCTAATCATTTGCCCCTCACAGGTGGCACGCGACTGGTCACGTGTCGCCTGTGACAGGCGTCGCACGGTGACAGGCGACGGCCCGTTACAGGTGTCACCTTGCAGACGGCCGGGAGACTCTCCCGCCCAAATTTGAATTCGGAAGCGACCCTTCGCCTTCTCATTTTGCCTATAAAAGGAAGTGCTGACTTCGGTCATTTTCACATTTGAGAATTTTTGCGAGAACATTCGGACCCCTGAACTTGCTCTGACATTTTCGGACTTTTTCTGCCTACCGCCTGTTCTGACAAGCCGACTGACCCGAACTTTCAGGACTTCATCAACTGTCATCCGTTCAGGTAACTCAGTTCTCTTACTCTTAATTTTCTTTTTATTTTTTGAAATGGCACCATGGAAGCACACGACACGCCCTAAGTTAGTGATCAGCCGGTCACCGGGGACGGCTGAATCTAGGACTAGGAGTGCCGCCTGCCCTTTTCTGGACCCATCTTTGCCCTTTATACAAAGTCCGACTGAATCTGTGTCTATGCAGAACGTGATGGCCAGAACAAAAAAGACTGCTAGAATATCAAACTCAGACGGCTCCTCCCAAAGGGTACTCCTTAGCGAAACATCTGACCAGGCGCCAGATGTGGAACGAGGCGACTGTCAAGCTGATAGTTCTGAGAGAGGGACCAAGGTGTTCCCTTCTCATCTAACCGTGGACATGTCTAATTTACCTTCTGCTCCTTCTAAGGGAGAGGAGGCGGGCCCCTCTAGGAGAGGGGAGGCGTCGTCCTCTTCGGACTCGTCAGGGGACGAGTCCGATTCCAGCTCTTCTGACCATAGTTCTTCTAACCATAGTTCTTCTGACTCAGAAGAAAAACATAACCGCCTACAAGAGGCGAGAAGTTCCCATGCAGTGGAGAAGGGGGATAATTGGGCAGAGCCGTCCGCCTCTTACAGAGAGGAAAACACCCCCTACTACTGCAGGGTGCCCCGGGGCCGGATCGCAACCATGCGAGACAACGTGGCGAGCTTTATTGCTAACCACAAAATGGGCCTGGAGTATTTACTGTTTGTGCCGGATCCAGAAGATACTGTCGTCTGGCCGGCTGGTACCAGCTATGGTGACGGCTGTTTTGGCTGCTATGTGGCGGCCATCAAAGCTGGTCTGCGCTTCCCATTACATCCGGCTGTTCAGCGGATTTTAGATGGGTATGATCTGGGGTTATGGCAGTTAGCCCCCAACTCTTGGGTAAACGTACTCGGCTATGTGGCCGGGTGCGAACTGAACGGGGTGGAGCCAAGTTTTGAGGCTTTCGCCCACATGAACTATCTCAGCCGGACCCCTAAGTCGGGAGGTACCGGCTGGTATCAACTAACAAGCCACAGGGGTTACCTCATGACGAGAGGTAAGGCAAACAAATGGAAGGATTGGCGGAACACCTTCCTTATTATCGAGAGTTCAGACACGGAGCTGAACAAACGTTTTAACAAGTGGAACAGGGATCCGCCTCTTCTTGCAGGCGGCCGCAGCATGCCGCCTGTTCCCCCAAAGGCTAAAAGAGAGATCCTAGACAAAGGACTCTTCAAAGTAGAGACTAGGGTGAACTCTACTTCAGGGGTACGAGAGCAAGTACCCCTACACTGCGTCCCGAGCTTCAAGTGGCTCTATGATGAGTACTTCTTGGCCGCCTGTGGCCTCGGCAGTCGGTGCTCTAGAGGTAGCCGGCCTGACGAATACTCTGTTTTTTCACGCCTTGTTTACTTGGGATTTTTACTAACTTTGCTGTTTATTTCTTTCAGCCGACGCCATGAGTAAAATAACAGCATCTAAGACTGCGGCGGCCATGCTGCGGGTTTCGCTAATGAAGCAGTCGTACGCCGACTCCCCCAGCAAGGAGGCACCCTTGGTAAGCTTTGAAAACTCTTCCCCTTTAAGTTGTATTATGCATATACTAACTCTTTTTGTTTTCAGTCTGGCACTCCAAGGGCTTCTTCCTCGCAACAGCCGGACCCCAAGGCCCGGAGAACGACTGTTGCAAGCTCTCCTGGGTCTTCCAGGAAAACAGTGGCGGCTGAGAAGCAGCCGGCCACTTCTTCAAAAACCCAGGCGGGGCCGCCTAGATGTATGGACACTTGCTTGTAAAAACTCACTCTTGCTTCCTTCTTGATTAGGTCTAACTTGTTTTTCCTTCTGCTTAATGCAGCCGGCCCCCAGGGACTTGACTTGGTTGAGGTAGCCAAGTCAATGGTTAAAGTAGTTCCTCCCTCTGACAGGGAGGCGGTCAAGGGTGCCGGCACCCTTGACCTCGATGGAATTTCGGGGATCCTAGCTGAGGTATACCCTTTTGAAGTTCCAGGACGCCTGTTAACCCTTATGATTGGAAACTGACGCCTGTTTTTCTTTGTACTTAGGCCCTGCTCCGAGTCAACAGCCTTCGCAAGCCGATTGATCGGAAAAACAAAGAGGTAAAGGCCGCAAAGGCTATGGCCGCCTCCAGCTGTGATAAAGCAATGTTTCAAATTGCCCAAAATGAAGTACTGACCATTGATCTTCTTTATTATCAGGCGCAGGCGACCGCCGCTGTTCGGGCTCAGCTAGAGGTGGCCCAAAAGAAGGTTGACGAGCTGGAGGGGACCGTCACCAAACTTAAAGCCGAGCTGAAGCCCCTTCGTCAGAAAATGCACTCTTACGAAGCCATGGAGAAATCTTTGGCTAACGTAAAAGAACGCCTGGTGAACCAGGAGAAGAGTCTTACCCAAGAGCTCTCGGACAAGGCCGAGCAAGAGAAACAAGAGCTCGTCCGGGAGATGGTGGAAGACTCCGCCCAAATCCAACGCATGACCTGGGAACGACTGTTCCCCAGTGCCGACTTTGCCTCATGGGAAAGAACGTACCGCCAGTGTTCGGAAATATATAATCAACAGATCCTGGCGGCTGCTGAAGAAGAGGCGATGGACGTTGCGTTGGAGGAGGAAGAGCCGGTTGTGGCGCTTGTGCCACTTGGGGGTAAGGCATCAAAAGATGATGCAGCTAAGGCCGAGTCCAGCAAGAAGAGTGCTGACCAGGCGGCTGCTGCTGATACTGAACTGCCCCCTTCTTAAGCTTTAAGTATATTTTTTTTTTTTCCACGGCCTGCGTGCCGTTTGCTTTGTAATTACCCGGCCAGGGGGCCGGGGTTTTGAATATTCTGCTGGTCTTTTATGGCCGGCTCATTTTAATCAAATTTTTTGTTTTTGTTCAAATTTGTCTAAGTATTTGAAATTTGCTCACTAGACAGACTGTTGTGCATGGCCGAACGTTAAGACAGGTACAAATAGTAAGTATGCCGCCTATGCCCCTGGACGACTGGTTGTCTGTTCCCAGGATAGATGATCAGTCGGCCATTTAATCAATCGGTATTCGAACTCTTTATTCAATTTGACCAAGTAAATAGAATTACCAAGTAGCCAAGGAATTTAAGTAGGAAAACAAGCGGCGGGTACCGGTTGTTTCCCTTTATTGCCAATGTTGGCCTCTAATTTGTTATTTGTTAACCTAGCAAGAGTATTGGTTGAGAGCCTTTGTTTATTAAAAACAAGTGGACGACTCGTACCTTTTAGGCTCAGTACTAAGTTTGAGTGACTATTAAGTTAACATAGGAGTTACTTAGTCTTCGTCACAATCTTGATTGAGTAGTAAAGGTATCAGGCGGCGTAGGCCGGCTAGACCCCTTGATTCACCAATGTTTGTTGGCTATTTACTCAATAGGTTATCCAGTAGGAATAGGGGTTCGAGTGCCCTTGTTTGTATAAAACAGGTGGACGACTCAAACTTTTTAGGTTCCATACCAAATTTGAAGGAGTGACTATGAGTTAACTTTGGAGTTACTCAGTCGCCGTCACTTTTGTTTGAGAAGTAGAGGTACCAGGCGGCGTAGGCCGGCTAGACCCCTTGATTCGCCAATGTTTGTTGGCTATTAACTCAATAGGTACCCCCTGCATTTATCCCAAGTAATACAGGCGGTCATCTGACTCAGATGTCAACTGCTACCACTGGTTTGGTTAGTGATAGAGTTATCCTTGTCTCAAAAACGGCTACGTGGTTGCCCTTTGGGACAGTCGTATAGGTGCCGTGTAATTAGTTTATAGAACAATGTTCCACCCAAAAGGGAGCTGCTCTCTGCGACGAATTTCATCCGAATGGATGCCGCCGGACGCCTGCTATAATGTTGGGACAGGTCGGATTAGTTTTTAAAAGTTAGATCAGTTGACTAGGCGCCTGGTCTGATCATTCGGCCAGTGGCCTTGGTACGTTCTTGGTGAACGTATGTGCTAAGTAAAAGAAGGGTAGCCGCCTGTTAGTTACAGGATCGGCCAGGCCCTAAACTTTTTAGCTAAGTATTGTGAGTAAAATACTCGAGGGAGAGTAGCCGACTGTAATGGAACAGACGGCATGCCCCTGTAAAGATAAAGAGTGAAACTCAATGGAGAGTAGCCGACTGTAAAGGTACAGACGGCATGCCCCTCGTAATACAAAATTGAATAGTAGAGCTTCCGTCCACATATACCTTCCAGACTTGGTCTGGAACTTGAGAGTCAGGAGGACGAGTCATCTCTACAATAAAGTCAGCAAAGGCTTGCCCCTTCACTGCTTTTCTAGGCTCGAAAGTAACTTCGAGACTCTGCATTTCTATGGCCCATTTGATCATTCGTCCGGAGGACTCCATGGTGGTAAGGGGCCGTTTGATCGGTTGGTCGGTATACACGACGACTGCATGTGCCAGAAAGTAGGGCTTCAATTTTTTAACAGCCATGAAGAGTGCAAGACCAAATTTCTCCACTAGGGGATACCTCAACTCGGCATTTTTCAGTACGTGACTGACAAAGTAGACCGGAAGTTGACAGCCGTCCCTTTCAGCAAGGAGCACCGCGCTTAACGCATGATCAGAGACGGCCAGGTACATGTAGAGATTTTCTTTTGGCAAAGGGCTGACCAGCCTTGGCAAGGAATGCAAGTGAACCTTTAATTTCTGGAAGGCGGCCTCAGCATCCGGCCCCCATTCAAACCTTGCCTTTTTCTTAATTGCCTGGAAAAAGTATAGGCATTTGTCGCCTGATCGGCTTAGAAATCTTCCCAAGGCCGCCAGACAACCTGTTAACTTCTGAACCTCTCGGACGGTACGAGGCGACTGCATGTCAATGACCGCCTGTACCTTCTCAGGGTTCGCCTCTATTCCTCTCTGGTTGATAAGGAATCCGAGAAATTTCCCAGACTCAACTCCAAATACACATTTCTTGGGATTGAGCATGACATGGTGCCGCCTGAGTGTGGCGAAAGTTTCTCGGAGGTCCGTCAGATGATCTTTCTGAAGTTTAGTCTTAACAATCATATCATCAATGTATGCCTCGACGTTTCTCCCAATCTGATCAAAGAACACTGTGTTTATCATTCGTTGGAATGTAGCCGGGGCATTCTTAAGACCAAACGGCATGACCGTATAGCAGTATAATCCCTGATCAGTGACGAAGGCCGTCTTCTCCTGATCTTTCTTCCACAAAGGAATTTGATGAAAACCAGAATAGGCGTCCATAAAACTCATCAAGGCATGGCCGGCTGTTGAGTCGACCAGGTTATCAATTTTTGGCAGAGGGTAACTGTCTTTGGGGCACGCCTTGTTCAAGTCTGTGTAGTCTACACACATTCGCCAGGTGCCATTCGGCTTTTTAACAAGTACCACATTTGCAACCCAATCTGGGAAGTAACATTGCCGAATGAACCCTGCATCAAGTAATTTTTTGACTTCGGCGGCGGCCGCCTGACCTCTTTCTTCACCATGGTTCCGCTTCTTTTGCCGTACCGGCTTCTTTTTCGGATCCACAGCGAGTTTGTGTACTGCCAGATCAGGACTAATGCCTGGCATTTCATGGACTTCAAATGCAAAGATGTCCTTGTATTCTTTCAACAGGTTGTGAAAGTCATCACCAAGGTTTCTCAGAGCAGTCGTCCCAACTTTGACTGTTCGGTCAGGGCGGGAGTCGTCTAATATCAGGTCCGTATGCTCACCAGCCGGCTGAGGGCGGAACTCATCCGGCCGGTCCTCTGCCAATGATTGCTATTTTCTTGCCTTTCTGGCGGACTCTGTCTGGGACGCCTTTCTTTTTCTGTCGCTTGTTTCTTGAACAGGCGCACTTTCCTTGACATTGTCAAGGTCTGTTTTTTCTCCACTTGAGCCAGTGGCCTTAGCAGTGGGTTTGACATCCGAGAGATAGCACTCTCGGGCCATCCTCTGATCTCCCCTTAGGGAGCCGACTGTTCCATTGTCCCTTTCAAACTTAAGCAGCATAAGTGACGGGATTATAACAGCCTTGGCACTATTCAGGGTTGGGCGACCCAGAATCATGTTATAGGCAGAGAGTTCCTCTACAACTAGGAATCGGACTACCATGTGTCGTCCTTCCCCTTTTTCGCCCAGGCGGACGGGTAGATCAACTCGTCCCAGTGGGTGGACGACTCCTCCTCCAAACCCTATTAAAGGGTGGGAGGCCGGATGTATGCAGTCCGTCTGATATTTCAGTTTTGACAGACATTTGCTGCTGATGAGATCTGAAGAGCTCCCAGTATCTATGAGGATTCGACCAACTCTCTGGTTGGCCACTTTACATTCAATAACGAGAGGGTCGTCATGCGGCCCCCTTATTCCTCCTAGATCCTCTTCAGTGATGACAATCTCAGGAAATGTATATTTGGACGGCCGTTCTTGGTGAACGGAATTTACATCTAACCGCCTTATATTATCTTTGTTGCCCCTAATAGTGGGGCCGCCTCCTGAGAAGCCGCCTGCAATGGTGTAGACGACTGCATCATCTGTATCGGAACTGTCGGCCTGTTGATTCTTTTTGGCCGACTGCTTTTTTGAGGAAGTATTCCCCGTAGATTTCTTGACATAAGTGTCAAGATCACCTTGATCAGCCAAGCGGTCTAGGTACCGCATGAGACTAATGCAGTCGTTGGTGTGATGACCAATGTCATCATGATAAGCACAGATTTTGTCTTGGTTCTGGTTGCTCGCAGAACCCTTCATGGGGAGCGGTTTCTCAATTGAGAGCCGTCCCTTTATTTCTTTTAGGATAAACTGGTTATCCTTGTTAAACACATACTTTGGGGAGTATGGTTTGAATTCCTTTTTCTTCTTGGCCGGCTGTTTAGAGGAATCAGCCGCCCAGACCCCTTTTCTTTTTTCATCTTTGTTGGACGACTGTTTCTGTCGTCCTTCTCTATTGTCGAACCTCCTCCCGTCCGACTGTTTCATTGTACACAGATCAGTCGCCTGTATATAGGCTTCTGCTTCAATCAAGGCCTCTTGAAGAGTCGCCACCCTTTTTCGAACTAAATCAAATTTGAAGGTAGACCCGTCTTTGAGACCTCTAAAAAAGTCAGTATAAGCTACCTCATCCGGTAACCCTTGAATCTGTATTCTCATCAGGTTGAACCGCCTGATGTAGGAACGAAGCCCCTCCTTTTCACCCTGCTGAATTGTTCCCAAATCAAGGGTCGTTTTCTTCGCAGGGATGTTCATTGCAAAGTTGGAGGCAAATAAGTAAGCAAGCGTCCTGAAACTGTTTACACAACCAGTCGGCAGGTTGCCGAACCATTGCTGTGCAATTCCCTTGAGAGTTGCTGGGAAACACTTGCACCAAGTGGGATCATCCAACCCTTGAAGGTACATCAGGTTGGTGAATGCCATCAGATGGTCTTCCGGGTTAGTAGTGCCATCATAGGCGCCTACTAAAACATTTTTTACCTTGGCCGGCTGAGCGGCTTCAGTAATTTCCTTGGAGAAGGCCGACGGCTGTTCACCAAGTCTAAGCAGCCGTAGCTGCCAGTCCATAGGTTGGACGTTTTTTGCTGCAGGTCCACCAAATGGAGGTGGCTGCATAAAATATTGTTGTTGCGGCACAAATGGCAAATTTGGTACCGCCTGCGCACTATGAAAGCCAGACTGACGGGAGGTGCCGCCTGACTGACTCTCATGGTACGACTGAGTTGGCCTCATCGATGCATTTCGCAAACTGTCCTGAAAATTTGAAGTAGAAGCCGACTCTGATAATCGGTCACTCTTCTTCTGCTCTAGCAGGTGCCGAGCATCTGTGAACGTTTGCTTTGACCCGTCCGCCTGAATATGACGAACCGGTTTCCTATTTCCCGTAGGATAACGGAGTTTTGTGAAATCAAGAGCAGACGGCTCCCGCTTCTTACATTTAGGATGGGGAGTCGCCTCTCGCCCTTGAACTGGCTTCCTCTTCAGTGAAGTGGAAGGTTTTTTGGCCGCCTGCTCTTTGACTGAAGCAGGCGGTTTTTTGTTGATCAACTCTTGGATCTCTCCCTTGAATCCCCTCATGAAGGTCATGAGTTCGTTCCTTGTGATGGGAGCAGACCCATCAGTCGGCTGTTGCCGAGCAAGCGGTGCGCCTGCTGGCTCGCTTCCTGTTTGAAGATACTCCCGTTCCCTTATTTCAGTATGACGGGTACGGCGGGCCCTTAGGGTCCCGTCTGGAGCTGTATGAGTTTCAACTTCAAATTCACTTTCGGTATCATGGTCCGACTGAACTTGAGGGTCGTCTAGGGGACGCCTCTCTTCTGGGGTCGGTACAGACTTGGATGCCATCTCTGAAGTACTCTCCCCACAGACGGCGCCAAATGTTTCGGGGTTTTCTGATGTCCTGCGGGAGAGTTACAATTCCGAGACTGGAACCGGACGCCTGTACCTGCAAAATAACGGAGACTCCTGAGAGCTCCGCCTCCAACGGTCAAGTTAGTACCTGATTAAGGAGTAATTAATACAGAAATTAAAGTAATAAGGTCTCTCTAGGTGAGAGTATTTAATGTAGGTAATCTGCTTTGCTAGCGAGATCAGCCGGTTATTAGTGTGTTCTGTCAATTATTCGGTCCCTTGATTAATGAGGATTAATCGAGTATTTATAGCCTTGGGAAGCGTGCAACTCTCTAGGTTTAAGGTAAACCTAGGGCCGAACGGGCTTCTAGACTGAAATGGGCCTTGATGGCCGGTTGTCCCATTTGGCATGGGTGGACACGTGGCGTGTCTTAAGTGGTCCGTGGAGGACGCGTGGCGGAACCTGGTTGGTCCACTTGTCAAACGGCGCTTGGTGGATAAAAATCCCCTAATCAGAATATGTTTGACTTTCATTTGATTCAATTAGCTTTGTAGAATGTATTTGACTTTCATTTGATTCAAATAGCTTTGTAGAATGTGTTTGACTTTCATTTGATTCAAATAGCTTTGTTTGAATGTGTTTGACTTTCATTTGATTCAATTTGCTTTGTAGAATGTATTTGACTTTTATTTGATTTAATTAGCTTTGTTTGAATGTATTTGACTCTCATTTGATTCAAATAGCATTATTTGAATGTGTTTGACTTTCATTTGATTCAAATTTCTTTGTTTGAATGTGTTCGACTTTCATTTGATTCAAATAGCATTGTTTGAATGTGCTTGACTTTCATTTGATTCAACTAGCTTTGTAGAATGTATTTGACTTTCATTTGATTAAAATAGCTTTGTTTGAATGTGTTTGACTTTCATTTGATTCAAATAGCATTGTAGAATGTATTTGACTTTCATTTGATTTAAATAGCTTTGTTTGAATGTGTTTGACTTTCATTTGATTCAAATAGCATTGTAGAATGTATTTGACTTTCATTTGATTTAAATAGCTTTGTTTGAATGTGTTTGACTTTCATTTGATTTAAATAGCTTTGTTTGAATATGTTTGACTTTCATTTGATTTAATTAGCTTTGTAGAATGTATATGACTTTTATTTTATTCAAATAGCTTTGTTTGAATGTGTTTAACTATCTTTTGATTCAATTAGCTTTGTAGAATGTATTTGACTCTTATTTGATTTAATTTGCTTTTTTTGAATGTATTTGACTCTCATTTGATTCAAATAGCTTTGTAGAATGTATTTGACTTTCATTTGATTCAAATAGTTTTGTAGAATGTATTTGACTTTCGTTTGATTCAAATAGCTTTGTTTGAATGTGATTGACTTTCATTTGATTCAATTAGCTTTGTAGAATGTATTTTACTTTCATTTCATTCAAATAGCTTTGATTGAATGTGTTTGACTTTCATTTGATTCAATTAGCTTTGTTTGAATGTGTTTGACATTCATATGTTTCAATTAGCTTCGTTTGAATGTGTTTGACTTTCATTTGATTCATTTAGCTTTGTTTGAATGTGTTTAACTTTCATTTGATTCAATTAGGTTTGTAGAATGTATTTGACTTTAATTTGTTTCAAATAGCTTTGTTTGAATGTGTTTGACTTTCATTTGATTCAGTTAGCTTTGTAGAATGCATTTCACTTTCATTTTATTTAAATAACTTTGTTTGAATGTGTTAGACTTTCATTTGATTCATTTAGCTTTGTTTGAATGTGTTTAACTTTCATTTGATTCAATTAGCTTTGTAGAATGTATTTGACTTTCATTTGATTCAAATAGCTTTGTTTGAATGTGTTTGACTTTCATTTGATTCAACTAGCTTTGTAGAATGTATTTGACTTTCATTTGATTAAAATAGCTTTGTAGAATGTATTAGACTTCCATTTGATGCAAATAGCTTTGTTTGAATGTTGTAGACTTTCATTTGATTCAAATAGTTTTGTAGAATGCATTTCACTTTCATTTGATTTAAATAACTATGTTTCAATGTGTTTGACTTTCATTTGATTCAAATAGCTTTGTTTGAATGTGTTTGACTTTCATTTGATTCAATTAGCTTTATAGAATGTATTTGACATTTATTTGATTTAAATGGCTTTGTTCGAATGTGTTTGACTTTCATTTGATTCAATTAGCTTTGTAGAATGTATTTGACTTTCATTTGATTCAAATAGCTTTGTAGAATGTGTTTGACTTTCATTTGATTCAAATAGCTTTGTTCGAATGTGTTTGACTTTCATTTGATTCAATTTGCTTTGTAGAATGTATTTGACTTTTATTTGATTTAATTAGCTTTGTTTGAATGTATTTTACTCTCATTTGATTCAAATAGCTTTATTTGAATGTGTTTAACTTTCATTTGATTCAAATTCCTTTGTTTGAATGTGTTTGACTTTCATTTGATTCAAATAGCTTTGTTTTAATGTGTTTGACTTTCATTTGATTCAACTAGCTTTGTAGAATGTATTTGACTTTCATTTGATTAAAATAGCTTTGTTTGAATGTGTTTGACTTTCATTTGATTCAATTAGCTTTGTAGAAAGTATTTGACTTTCATTTGATTCAAATAGCTTTGTTTGAATGTGTTTAACTTTCATTTGATTCGATTTTCTTTGTAGAATGTATTTGACTTTTATTTTATTCAAATAGCTTAGTTTGAATGTGTTTGACTTTCATTTGATTCAATTTTCTTTGTAGAATGTGTTTGACTTTTATTTGATTTAATTAGTTTTGTTTGAATGTATTTGACTCTTATTTGATTCAAATAGCTTTATTTGAATGTGTTTGACTTTCATTTGATTCAAATTCCTTTGTTTGAATGTGTTCGACTTTCATTTGATTCAAATAGCATTGTTTGAATGCGCTTGACTTTCATTTGATTTAACTAGCTTTGTAGAATGTATTTGACTTTCATTTGATTAAAATAGCTTTGTTTGAATGTGTTTGACTTTCATTTGATTCAAATAGCATTGTAGAATGTATTTGACTTTCATTTGATTCAAATTCCTTTGTTTGAATGTGTTTGACTTTCATTTGAATCAAATAGCTTTGTTTGAATGGGTTTGACTTTCAATTGATTGAACTAGCTTTGTAGAATGTATTTGACTTTCATTTGATTAAAATACCTTTGTTTGAATGTGTTTGACTTTCATTTGATTCAATTAGCTTTGTAGAATGTATTTGACTTTTATTTGATTCAAATAGCTTTGTTTGAATGTGTTCGACTTTCATGTGATTTAAATAGCTTTGTTTGAATATGTTTGACTTTCATTTGATTCAATTAGCTTTGTAGAATGTATATGACCTTTATTTGATTCAACTAGCTTTGTAGAATGTATATGACTTTCATTTGATTCAACTAGCTTTGTAGAATGTATTTGACTTTCATTTGATTAAAATAGCTTTGTTTGAATGTGTTAGACTTTCATTTGATTCAAATAGCTTTATTTTAATGTGTTTGACTTTCATTTAATACAATTAGCTTTGTAGAATGTATTTGACTTTCATTTGATTCAAATAGCTTTGTTTGAATGTGTTTGACTTTCATTTGATTCAATTTGCTTTGTAGAATGTATTTGACTTTCATTTGATTCAAATAGCTTTGTTTGAATGTGTTTGACTTTCATTTGATTCAACTAGCTTTGTAGAATGTATTTGACTTTCATTTGATTAAAATAGCTTTGTAGAATGTATTAGACTTCCATTTGATGCAAATAGCTTTGTTAGAATGTTGTAGACTTTCATTTGATTCAAATAGTTTTGTAGAATGCATTTCACTTTCATTTGATTTAAATAACTATGTTTCAATGTGTTTGACTTTCATTTGATTCAAATAGCTTTGTTTGAATGTGTTTGACTTTCATTTGATTCAATTAGCTTTATAGAATGTATTTGACATTTATTTGATTTAAATGGCTTTGTTCGAATGTGTTTGACTTTCATTTGATTCAATTAGCTTTGTAGAATGTATTTGACTTTCATTTGATTCAAATAGCTTTGTAGAATGTGTTTGACTTTCATTTGATTCAAATAGCTTTGTTCGAATGTGTTTGACTTTCATTTGATTCAATTTGCTTTGTAGAATGTATTTGACTTTTATTTGATTTAATTAGCTTTGTTTGAATGTATTTTACTCTCATTTGATTCAAATAGCTTTATTTGAATGTGTTTAACTTTCATTTGATTCAAATTCCTTTGTTTGAATGTGTTTGACTTTCATTTGATTCAAATAGCTTTGTTTGAATGTGTTTGACTTTCATTTGATTCAACTAGCTTTGTAGAATGTATTTGACTTTCATTTGATTAAAATAGCTTTGTTTGATTGTGTTTGACTTTCATTTGATTCAAATAGCATTGTAGAATGTATTTGACTTTCATTTGATTCAAATTCCTTTGTTTGAATGTGTTTGACTTTCATTTGAATCAAATAGCTTTGTTTGAATGGGTTTGACTTTCAATTGATTGAACTAGCTTTGTAGAATGTATTTGACTTTCATTTGATTAAAATACCTTTGTTTGAATGTGTTTGACTTTCATTTGATTCAATTAGCTTTGTAGAAAGTATTTGACTTTCATTTGATTCAAATAGCTTTGTTTGAATGTGTTTGACTTTCATTTGATTCGATTTTCTTTGTAGAATGTATTTGACTTTTATTTTATTCGAATAGCTTAGTTTGAATGTGTTTGACTTTCATTTGATTCAATTTGCTTTGTAGAATGTGTTTGACTTTTATTTGATTTAATTAGCTTTGTTTGAATGTATTTGACTCTCATTTGATTCAAATAGCTTTATTTGAATGTGTTTGACTTTCATTTGATTCAAATTCCTTTGTTTGAATGTGTTCGACTTTCATTTGATTCAAATAGCATTGTTTGAATGCGCTTGACTTTCATTTGATTTAACTAGCTTTGTAGAATGTATTTGACTTTCATTTGATTAAAATAGCTTTGTTTGAATGTGTTTGACTTTCATTTGATTCAAATAGCATTGTAGAATGTATTTGACTTTCATTTTATTCAAATTCCTTTGTTTGAATGTGTTTGACTTTCATTTGAATCAAATAGCTTTGTTTGAATGGGTTTGACTTTCAATTGATTGAACTAGCTTTGTAGAATGTATTTGACTTTCATTTGATTAAAATACCTTTGTTTGAATGTGTTTGACTTTCATTTGATTCAATTAGCTTTGTAGAATGTATTTGACTTTCATTTGATTCAAATAGCTTTGTTTGAATGTGTTTGACTTTCGTTTGATTCAAATAGCTTTGTTTGAATGTGTTTGACTTTCATTTGATTCAATTAGCTTTGTAGAATGTATTTGACATTTATTTGATTTAAATGGCTTTGTTCGAATGTGTTTGACTTTCATTTGATTCAATTAGCTTTGTAGAATGTATTTGACTTTCATTTGATTCAAATAGCTTTGTTTGAATGTGTTCGACTTTCATGTGATTTAAATAGCTTTGTTTGAATATGTTTGACTTTCATTTGATTCAATTAGCTTTGTAGAATGTATATGACTTTTATTTGATTCAACTAGCTTTGTAGAATGTATATGACTTTCATTTGATTCAACTAGCTTTGTAGAATGTATTTGACTTTCATTTGATTAAAATAGCTTTGTTTGAATGTGTTAGACTTTCATTTGATTCAAATAGCTTTATTTCAATGTGTTTGACTTTCATTTAATACAATTAGCTTTGTAGAATGTATTTGACTTTCATTTGATTCAAATAGCTTTGTTTGAATGTGTTTGACTTTCATTTGATTCAATTTGCTTTGTAGAATGTATTTGACTTTTATTTGATTTAATTAGCTTTGTTTGAATGTATTTGACTCTCATTTGATTCAAATAGCTTTATTTGAATGTGTTTCACTTTCATTTGATTCAAATAGCTTTGTTTGAATGTGCTTGACTTTCATTTGATTCAACTAGCTTTGTAGAATGTATTTGACTTTCATTTGATTAAAATAGCTTTGTAGAATGTATTAGACTTCCATTTGATTCAAATAGCTTTGTTTGAATGTTGTAGACTTTCATTTGATTCAAATAGTTTTGTAGAATGCATTTCACTTTCATTTGATTCAAATAGCTTTGTTTAAATGTGTTTGACTTTCATTTGATTCAATTAGCTTTATAGAATGTATTTGACATTTATTTGATATAAATGGCTTTGTTCGAATATGTTTGACTTTCTTTGATTCAATTAGCTTTGTAGAATGTATTTGACTTTCATTTGATTCAAATAGCTTTGTAGAATGTGTTTGACTTTCATTTGATTCAAATAGCTTTGTTTGAATGTGTTTGACTTTCATTTGATTCAATTTGCTTTGTAGAATGTATTTGACTTTTATTTGATTTAATTAGCTTTGTTTGAATGTATTTGACTCTCATTTGATTCAAATAGCATTATTTGAATGTGTTTGACTTTCATTTGATTCAAATTTCTTTGTTTGAATGTGTTCGACTTTCATTTGATTCAAATAGCATTGTTTGAATGTGCTTGACTTTCATTTGATTCAACTAGCTTTGTAGAATGTATTTGACTTTCATTTGATTAAAATAGCTTTGTTTGAATGTGTTTGACTTTCATTTGATTCAAATAGCATTGTAGAATGTATTTGACTTTCATTTGATTTAAATAGCTTTGTTTGAATGTGTTTGACTTTCATTTGATTCAAATAGCATTGTAGAATGTATTTGACTTTCATTTGATTTAAATAGCTTTGTTTGAATGTGTTTGACTTTCATTTGATTTAAATAGCTTTGTTTGAATATGTTTGACTTTCATTTGATTTAATTAGCTTTGTAGAATGTATATGACTTTTATTTTATTCAAATAGCTTTGTTTGAATGTGTTTAACTATCTTTTGATTCAATTAGCTTTGTAGAATGTATTTGACTCTTATTTGATTTAATTTGCTTTTTTTGAATGTATTTGACTCTCATTTGATTCAAATAGCTTTGTAGAATGTATTTGACTTTCATTTGATTCAAATAGTTTTGTAGAATGTATTTGACTTTCGTTTGATTCAAATAGCTTTGTTTGAATGTGATTGACTTTCATTTGATTCAATTAGCTTTGTAGAATGTATTTTACTTTCATTTCATTCAAATAGCTTTGATTGAATGTGTTTGACTTTCATTTGATTCAATTAGCTTTGTTTGAATGTGTTTGACATTCATATGTTTCAATTAGCTTCGTTTGAATGTGTTTGACTTTCATTTGATTCATTTAGCTTTGTTTGAATGTGTTTAACTTTCATTTGATTCAATTAGGTTTGTAGAATGTATTTGACTTTAATTTGTTTCAAATAGCTTTGTTTGAATGTGTTTGACTTTCATTTGATTCAGTTAGCTTTGTAGAATGCATTTCACTTTCATTTTATTTAAATAACTTTGTTTGAATGTGTTAGACTTTCATTTGATTCATTTAGCTTTGTTTGAATGTGTTTAACTTTCATTTTGATTCAATTAGCTTTGTAGAATGTATTTGACTTTCATTTGATTCAAATAGCTTTGTTTGAATGTGTTTGACTTTCATTTGATTCAACTAGCTTTGTAGAATGTATTTGACTTTCATTTGATTAAAATAGCTTTGTAGAATGTATTAGACTTCCATTTGATGCAAATAGCTTTGTTTGAATGTTGTAGACTTTCATTTGATTCAAATAGTTTTGTAGAATGCATTTCACTTTCATTTGATTTAAATAACTATGTTTCAATGTGTTTGACTTTCATTTGATTCAAATAGCTTTGTTTGAATGTGTTTGACTTTCATTTGATTCAATTAGCTTTATAGAATGTATTTGACATTTATTTGATTTAAATGGCTTTGTTCGAATGTGTTTGACTTTCATTTGATTCAATTAGCTTTGTAGAATGTATTTGACTTTCATTTGATTCAAATAGCTTTGTAGAATGTGTTTGACTTTCATTTGATTCAAATAGCTTTGTTCGAATGTGTTTGACTTTCATTTGATTCAATTTGCTTTGTAGAATGTATTTGACTTTTATTTGATTTAATTAGCTTTGTTTGAATGTATTTTACTCTCATTTGATTCAAATAGCTTTATTTGAATGTGTTTAACTTTCATTTGATTCAAATTCCTTTGTTTGAATGTGTTTGACTTTCATTTGATTCAAATAGCTTTGTTTGAATGTGTTTGACTTTCATTTGATTCAACTAGCTTTGTAGAATGTATTTGACTTTCATTTGATTAAAATAGCTTTGTTTGAATGTGTTGGACTTTCATTTGATTCAAATAGCTTTGTTTGAATGTGTTTGACTTTCATTTGATTCAACTAGCTTTGTAGAATGTATTTGACTTTCATTTGATTAAAATAGCTTTGTTTGAATGTGTTTGACTTTCATTTGATTCAATTAGCTTTGTAGAAAGTATTTGACTTTCATTTGATTCAAATAGCTTTGTTTGAATGTGTTTGACTTTCATTTGATTCGATTTTCTTTGTAGAATGTATTTGACTTTTATTTTATTCAAATAGCTTAGTTTGAATGTGTTTGACTTTCATTTGATTCAATTTGCTTTGTAGAATGTGTTTGACTTTTATTTGATTTAATTAGTTTTGTTTGAATGTATTTGACTCTTATTTGATTCAAATAGCTTTATTTGAATGTGTTTGACTTTCATTTGATTCAAATTCCTTTGTTTGAATGTGTTCGACTTTCATTTGATTCAAATAGCATTGTTTGAATGCGCTTGACTTTCATTTGATTTAACTAGCTTTGTAGAATGTATTTGACTTTCATTTGATTAAAATAGCTTTGTTTGAATGTGTTTGACTTTCATTTGATTCAAATAGCATTGTAGAATGTATTTGACTTTCATTTGATTCAAATTCCTTTGTTTGAATGTGTTTGACTTTCATTTGAATCAAATAGCTTTGTTTGAATGGGTTTGACTTTCAATTGATTGAACTAGCTTTGTAGAATGTATTTGACTTTCATTTGATTAAAATACCTTTGTTTGAATGTGTTTGACTTTCATTTGAGTCAATTAGCTTTGTAGAATGTATTTGACTTTTATTTGATTCAAATAGCTTTGTTTGAATGTGTTCGACTTTCATGTGATTTAAATAGCTTTGTTTGAATATGTTTGACTTTCATTTGATTCAATTAGCTTTGTAGAATGTATATGACTTTTATTTGATTCAACTAGCTTTGTAGAATGTATATGACTTTCATTTGATTCAACTAGCTTTGTAGAATGTATTTGACTTTCATTTGATTAAAATAGCTTTGTTTGAATGTGTTAGACTTTCATTTGATTCAAATAGCTTTATTTTAATGTGTTTGACTTTCATTTAATACAATTAGCTTTGTAGAATGTATTTGACTTTCATTTGATTCAAATAGCTTTGTTTGAATGTGTTTGACTTTCATTTGATTCAATTTGCTTTGTAGAATGTATTTGACTTTTATTTGATTTAATTAGCTTTGTTTGAATGTATTTGACTCTCATTTGATTCAAATAGCTTTATTTGAATGTGTTTCACTTTCATTTGATTCAAATAGCTTTGTTTGAATGTGCTTGACTTTCATTTGATTCAACTAGC
The DNA here is from genome assembly GCF_001683475.1 of Chenopodium quinoa. Classification (NCBI taxonomy): domain Eukaryota; kingdom Viridiplantae; phylum Streptophyta; class Magnoliopsida; order Caryophyllales; family Amaranthaceae; genus Chenopodium; species Chenopodium quinoa. The sequence goes on from NW_018743165.1 coordinate 28,596, forward strand.
TTTGTAGAATGTATTTGACTTTCATTTGATTAAAATAGCTTTGAAGAATGTATTAGACTTCCATTTGATTCAAATAGCTTTGTTTGAATGTTGTAGACTTTCATTTGATTCAAATAGTTTTGTAGAATGCATTTCACTTTCATTTGATTTAAATAACTCTGTTTGAATGTGTTTGACTTTCATTTGATTCAAATAGCTTTGTTTGAATGTGTTTGACTTTCATTTGATTCAATTAGCTTTATAGAATGTATTTGACATTTATTTGATATAAATGGCTTTGTTCGAATGTGTTTGACTTTCATTTGATTCAATTAGCTTTGTAGAATGTATTTGACTTTCATTTGATTCAAATAGCTTTGTAGAATGTGTTTGACTTTCATTTGATTCAAATAGCTTTGTTTGAATGTGTTTGACTTTCATTTGATTCAATTTGCTTTGTAGAATGTATTTGACTTTTATTTGATTTAATTAGCTTTGTTTGAATGTATTTTACTCTCATTTGATTCAAATAGCTTTATTTGAATGTGTTTGACTTTCATTTGATTCAAATTCCTTTGTTTGAATGTGTTTGACTTTCATTTGATTCAAATAGCTTTGTTTGAATGTGTTTGACTTTCATTTGATTCAACTAGCTTTGTAGAATGTATTTGACTTTCATTTGATTAAAATAGCTTTGTTTGAATGTGTTTAACTTTCATTTGATTCAATTAGCTTTGTAGAAAGTATTTGACTTTCATTTGATTCAAATAGCTTTGTTTGAATGTGTTTGACTTTCATTTGATTCGATTTTCTTTGTAGAATGTATTTGACATTTATTTTATTCAAATAGCTTAGTTTGAATGTGTTTGACTTTCATTTGATTCAATTTGCTTTGTAGAATGTATTTGACTTTTATTTGATATAATTAGCTTTGTTTTAATGTATTTGACTCTCATTTGATTCAAATAGCTTTATTTGAATGTGTTTGACTTTCATTTGATTCAAATTTCTTTGTTTGAATGTGTTCGACTTTCATTTGATTCAAATAGCATTGTTTGAATGTGCTTGACTTTCATTTGATTCAACTAGCTTTGTAGAATGTATTTGACTTTCATTTGATTAAAATAGCTTTGTTTGAATGTGTTTGACTTTCATTTGATTCAAATAGCATTGTAGAATGTATTTGACTTTCATTTGATTCAAATTCCTTTGTTTGAATGTGTTTGACTTTCATTTGATTAAAATAGCTTTGTTTGAATGTGTTTGACTTTCATTTGATTCGATTTTCTTTGTAGAATGTATTTGACTTTTATTTTATTCAAATAGCTTAGTTTGAATGTGTTTGACTTTCATTTGATTCAATTTGCTTTGTAGAATGTGTTTGACTTTTATTTGATTTAATTAGTTTTGTTTGAATGTATTTGACTCTTATTTGATTCAAATAGCTTTATTTGAATGTGTTTGACTTTCATTTGATTCAAATTCCTTTGTTTGAATGTGTTCGACTTTCATTTGATTCAAATAGCATTGTTTGAATGCGCTTGACTTTCATTTGATTTAACTAGCTTTGTAGAATGTATTTGACTTTCATTTGATTAAAATAGCTTTGTTTGAATGTGTTTGACTTTCATTTGATTCAAATAGCATTGTAGAATGTATTTGACTTTCATTTGATTCAAATTCCTTTGTTTGAATGTGTTTGACTTTCATTTGAATCAAATAGCTTTGTTTGAATGGGTTTGACTTTCAATTGATTGAACTAGCTTTGTAGAATGTATTTGACTTTCATTTGATTAAAATACCTTTGTTTGAATGTGTTTGACTTTCATTTGATTCAATTAGCTTTGTAGAATGTATTTGACTTTTATTTGATTCAAATAGCTTTGTTTGAATGTGTTCGACTTTCATGTGATTTAAATAGCTTTGTTTGAATATGTTTGACTTTCATTTGATTCAATTAGCTTTGTAGAATGTATATGACTTTTATTTGATTCAACTAGCTTTGTAGAATGTATATGACTTTCATTTGATTCAACTAGCTTTGTAGAATGTATTTGACTTTCATTTGATTAAAATAGCTTTGTTTGAATGTGTTAGACTTTCATTTGATTCAAATAGCTTTATTTTAATGTGTTTGACTTTCATTTAATACAATTAGCTTTGTAGAATGTATTTGACTTTCATTTGATTCAAATTCCTTTGTTTGAATGTGTTTGACTTTCATTTGAATCAAATAGCTTTGTTTGAATGGGTTTGACTTTCAATTGATTGAACTAGCTTTGTAGAATGTATTTGACTTTCATTTGATTAAAATACCTTTGTTTGAATGTGTTTGACTTTCATTTGATTCAATTAGCTTTGTAGAATGTATTTGACTTTTATTTGATTCAAATAGCTTTGTTTGAATGTGTTCGACTTTCATGTGATTTAAATAGCTTTGTTTGAATATGTTTGACTTTCATTTGATTCAATTAGCTTTGTAGAATGTATATGACTTTTATTTGATTCAACTAGCTTTGTAGAATGTATATGACTTTCATTTGATTCAACTAGCTTTGTAGAATGTATTTGACTTTCATTTGATTAAAATAGCTTTGTTTGAATGTGTTGGACTTTCATTTGATTAAAATAGCTTTGTTTGAATGTGTTTGACTTTCATTTGATTCAACTAGCTTTGTAGAATGTATTTGACTTTCATTTGATTAAAATAGCTTTGTTTGAATGTGTTTGACTTTCATTTGATTCAATTAGCTTTGTAGAAAGTATTTGACTTTCATTTGATTCAAATAGCTTTGTTTGAATGTGTTTGACTTTCATTTGATTCGATTTTCTTTGTAGAATGTATTTGACTTTTATTTTATTCAAATAGCTTAGTTTGAATGTGTTTGACTTTCATTTGATTCAATTTGCTTTGTAGAATGTGTTTGACTTTTATTTGATTTAATTAGTTTTGTTTGAATGTATTTGACTCTTATTTGATTCAAATAGCTTTATTTGAATGTGTTTGACTTTCATTTGATTCAAATTCCTTTGTTTGAATGTGTTCGACTTTCATTTGATTCAAATAGCATTGTTTGAATGCGCTTGACTTTCATTTGATTTAACTAGCTTTGTAGAATGTATTTGACTTTCATTTGATTAAAATAGCTTTGTTTGAATGTGTTTGACTTTCATTTGATTCAAATAGCATTGTAGAATGTATTTGACTTTCATTTGATTCAAATTCCTTTGTTTGAATGTGTTTGACTTTCATTTGAATCAAATAGCTTTGTTTGAATGGGTTTGACTTTCAATTGATTGAACTAGCTTTGTAGAATGTATTTGACTTTCATTTGATTAAAATACCTTTGTTTGAATGTGTTTGACTTTCATTTGATTCAATTAGCTTTGTAGAATGTATTTGACTTTTATTTGATTCAAATAGCTTTGTTTGAATGTGTTCGACTTTCATGTGATTTAAATAGCTTTGTTTGAATATGTTTGACTTTCATTTGATTCAATTAGCTTTGTAGAATGTATATGACTTTTATTTGATTCAACTAGCTTTGTAGAATGTATATGACTTTCATTTGATTCAACTAGCTTTGTAGAATGTATTTGACTTTCATTTGATTAAAATAGCTTTGTTTGAATGTGTTAGACTTTCATTTGATTCAAATAGCTTTATTTTAATGTGTTTGACTTTCATTTAATACAATTAGCTTTGTAGAATGTATTTGACTTTCATTTGATTCAAATAGCTTTGTTTGAATGTGTTTGACTTTCATTTGATTCAATTTGCTTTGTAGAATGTATTTGACTTTTATTTGATTTAATTAGCTTTGTTTGAATGTATTTGACTCTCATTTGATTCAAATAGCTTTATTTGAATGTGTTTCACTTTCATTTGATTCAAATAGCTTTGTTTGAATGTGCTTGACTTTCATTTGATTCAACTAGCTTTGTAGAATGTATTTGACTTTCATTTGATTAAAATAGCTTTGAAGAATGTATTAGACTTCCATTTGATTCAAATAGCTTTGTTTGAATGTTGTAGACTTTCATTTGATTCAAATAGTTTTGTAGAATGCATTTCACTTTCATTTGATTTAAATAACTCTGTTTGAATGTGTTTGACTTTCATTTGATTCAAATAGCTTTGTTTGAATGTGTTTGACTTTCATTTGATTCAATTAGCTTTATAGAATGTATTTGACATTTATTTGATATAAATGGCTTTGTTCGAATGTGTTTGACTTTCATTTGATTCAATTAGCTTTGTAGAATGTATTTGACTTTCATTTGATTCAAATAGCTTTGTAGAATGTGTTTGACTTTCATTTGATTCAAATAGCTTTGTTTGAATGTGTTTGACTTTCATTTGATTCAATTTGCTTTGTAGAATGTATTTGACTTTTATTTGATTTAATTAGCTTTGTTTGAATGTATTTTACTCTCATTTGATTCAAATAGCTTTATTTGAATGTGTTTGACTTTCATTTGATTCAAATTCCTTTGTTTGAATGTGTTTGACTTTCATTTGATTCAAATAGCTTTGTTTGAATGTGTTTGACTTTCATTTGATTCAACTAGCTTTGTAGAATGTATTTGACTTTCATTTGATTAAAATAGCTTTGTTTGAATGTGTTTAACTTTCATTTGATTCAATTAGCTTTGTAGAAAGTATTTGACTTTCATTTGATTCAAATAGCTTTGTTTGAATGTGTTTGACTTTCATTTGATTCGATTTTCTTTGTAGAATGTATTTGACATTTATTTTATTCAAATAGCTTAGTTTGAATGTGTTTGACTTTCATTTGATTCAATTTGCTTTGTAGAATGTATTTGACTTTTATTTGATATAATTAGCTTTGTTTCAATGTATTTGACTCTCATTTGATTCAAATAGCTTTATTTGAATGTGTTTGACTTTCATTTGATTCAAATTTCTTTGTTTGAATGTGTTCGACTTTCATTTGATTCAAATAGCATTGTTTGAATGTGCTTGACTTTCATTTGATTCAACTAGCTTTGTAGAATGTATTTGACTTTCATTTGATTAAAATAGCTTTGTTTGAATGTGTTTGACTTTCATTTGATTCAAATAGCATTGTAGAATGTATTTGACTTTCATTTGATTCAAATTCCTTTGTTTGAATGTGTTTGACTTTCATTTGATTCAAATAGCTTTGTTTGAATGGGTTTGACTTTCAATTGATTGAACTAGCTTTGTAGAATGTATTTGACTTTCATTTGATTAAAATACCTTTGTTTGAATGTATTTGACTCTCATTTGATTCAAATAGCTTTGTAGAATGTATTTGACTTTCATTTGATTCAATTAGCTTTGTAGAATGTGTTCGACTTTCATTTGATTTAAATAGCTTTGTTTGAATATGTTTGACTTTCATTTGATTCAATTAGCTTTGTAGAATGTATATGACTTTTATTTGATTCAACTAGCTTTGTAAAATGTATATGACTTTCATTTGATTCAACTAGCTTTGTAGAATGTATTTGACTTTCATTTGATTAAAATAGCTTTGTTTGAATGTGTTAGACTTTCATTTGATTCAAATAGCTGTATTTGAATGTGTTTGACTTTCATTTAATACAATTAGCTTTGTAGAATGTATTTGACTTTCATTTGATTCAAATAGCTTTGTTTGAATGTGTTAGACTTTCATTTGATTCAATTTGCTTTGTAGAATGTATTTGACTTTTATTTGATTTAATTAGCTTTGTTTGAATTTATTTGACTCTCATTTGATTCAAATAGCTTTATTTGAATGTGTTTCACTTTCATTTGATTCAAATAGCTTTGTTTGAATGTGCTTGACTTTCATTTGATTCAACTAGCTTTGTAGAATGTATTTGACTTTCATTTGATTAAAATAGCTTTGTAGGATGTATTAGACTTCCATTTGATTCAAATAGCTTTGTTTGAATGTTGTAGACTTTCATTTGATTATAATAGTTTTGTAGAATGCATTTCACTTTCATTTGATTTAAATAACTATGTTTGAATGTGTTCGACTTTCATTTGATTCAAATAGCTTTGTCTGAATGTGTTTGACTTTCATTTGATTCAATTAGCTTTATAGAATGTATTTGACATTTATTTGATTTAAATGGCTTTGTTCGAATGTGTTTGACTTTCATTTGATTCAATTAGCTTTGTAGAATGTATTTGACTTTCATTTGATTCAAATAGCTTTGTAGAATGTGTTTGACTTTCATTTGATTCAAATAGCTTTGTTTGAATGTGTTTGAATTTCATTTGATTCAATTTGCTTTGTAGAATGTATTTGACTTTTATTTGATTTAATTAGCTTTGTTTGAATGTATTTTACTCTCATTTGATTTAAATAGCTTTATTTGAATGTGTTTGACCTTCATTTGGTTCAAATTCCTTTGTTTCAATGTGTTTGACTTTCATTTGATTCAAATAGCTTTGTTTGAATGTGTTTGACTTTCAATTGATTCAACTAGCTTTATAGAATGTATTTGACTTTCATTTGATTAAAATAGCTTTGTTTGAATGTGTTTGACTTTCATTTGATTTAATTTGCTTTGTAGAATGTATTTGACTTTTGTTTGATTTAATTAGCTTTGTTTGAATGTATTTGACTCTCATTTGATTCAAATAGCTTTATTTGAATGTGTTTGACTTTCATTTGATTCAAATTTCTTTGTTTGAATGTGTTTTACTTTCATTTGATTCAAATAGCATTGTTTGAATGTGCTTGACTTTCATTTGATTCAACTAGCTTTGTAGAATGTATTTGACTTTCATTTGATTAAAATAGCTTTGTTTGAATGTGTTTGACTTTCATTTGATTCAATTAGCTTTGTAGAACGTATTTGACTTTCATTTGATTCAAATAGCTTTGTTTGAATGTGTTTCACTTTCATTTGATTCGATTTGCTTTGTAGAACGTATTTCACTTTGATTTTATTCAAATAGCTTTGTTTGAATGTGTTTGACTTTCATTTTATTCAATTTGCTTAGTAGAATGTATTTGACTTGTATTTGATTTAATTAGCTTTTTTTTGAATGTATTTGACTCTCATTTGATTCAAATAGCTTTATTTGAATGTGTTTGACTTTCATTTGATTCAAGTTTCTTTGTTTGAATGTGTTCGACTTTCATTTGATTCAAATAGCATTGTTTGAATGTGCTTGACTTTCATTTGATTCAACTAGCTTTGTAAAATGTATTTGACTTTCATTTGATTAAAATAGCTTTGTTTGAATGTGTTTGACTTTCATTTGATTCAAATAGCATTGTAGAACGTATTTGACTTTCATTTGATTTAAATAGCTTTGTTTGAATGTGTTTGACTTTCATTTGATTTAAATAGCTTTGTTTGAATTTGTTTGACTTTCATTTGATTCAATTAGCTTTGTAGAATGTATATGACTTTTATTTTATTCAAATAGCTTTGTTTGAATGTGTTTAACTATCATTTGATTCAATTAGCTTTGTAGAATGTATTTGACTCTTATTTGATTTAATTTGCTTTGTTTGAATGTATTTGACTCTCATTTGATTCAAATAGCTTTGTAGAATGTATTTGACTTTCATTTGATTCAAATAGCTTTGTAGAATGTATTTGACTTTCATTTGATTCAAATAGCTTTGTTTGAATGTGATTGACTTTCATTTGATTCAATTAGCTTTGTAGAATGTATTTTACTTTCATTTGATTCAAATAGCTTTGATTGAATGTGTATGACTTTCATTTGATTCAATTAGCTTTGTTTGAATGTGTTTGACATTCATATGTTTCAATTAGCTTCGTTTGAATGTGTTTGATTTTCATTTGATTCATTTAGCTTTGTTTGAATGTGTTTAACTTTCATTTGATTCAATTAGGTTTGTAGAATGTATTTGACTTTAATTTGTTTCAAATAGCATTGTTTGAATGTGCTTGACTTTCATTTGATTCAACTAGCTTTGTAGAATGTATTTGACTTTCATTTGATTAAAATAGCTTTGTTTGAATGTGTTTGACTTTCATTTGATTCAAATAGCATTGTAGAATGTATTTGACTTTCATTTGATTTAAATAGCTTTGTTTGAATGTGTTTGACTTTCATTTGATTTAAATAGCTTTGTTTGAATTTGTTTGACTTTCATTTGATTCAATTAGCTTTGTAGAATGAATATGACTTTTATTTTATTCAAATAGCTTTGTTTGAATGTGTTTAACTATCATTTGATTCAATTAGCTTTGTAGAATGTATTTGACTCTTATTTGATTTAATTTGCTTTGTTTGAATGTATTTGACTCTCATTTGATTCAAATAGCTTTGTAGAATGTATTTGACTTTCATTTGATTCAATTAGCTTTGTAGAATGTGTTCGACTTTCATTTGATTTAAATAGCTTTGTTTGAATATGTTTGACTTTCATTTGATTCAATTAGCTTTGTAGAATGTATATGACTTTTATTTGATTCAACTAGCTTTGTAAAATGTATATGACTTTCATTTGATTCAACTAGCTTTGTAGAATGTATTTGACTTTCATTTGATTAAAATAGCTTTGTTTGAATGTGTTAGACTTTCATTTGATTCAAATAGCTGTATTTGAATGTGTTTGACTTTCATTTAATACAATTAGCTTTGTAGAATGTATTTGACTTTCATTTGATTCAAATAGCTTTGTTTGAATGTGTTAGACTTTCATTTGATTCAATTTGCTTTGTAGAATGTATTTGACTTTTATTTGATTTAATTAGCTTTGTTTGAATTTATTTGACTCTCATTTGATTCAAATAGCTTTATTTGAATGTGTTTCACTTTCATTTGATTCAAATAGCTTTGTTTGAATGTGCTTGACTTTCATTTGATTCAACTAGCTTTGTAGAATGTATTTGACTTTCATTTGATTAAAATAGCTTTGTAGGATGTATTAGACTTCCATTTGATTAAAATAGCTTTGTTTAAATGTTGTAGACTTTCATTTGATTATAATAGTTTTGTAGAATGCATTTCACTTTCATTTGATTTAAATAACTATGTTTGAATGTGTTTGACTTTCATTTGATTCAAATAGCTTTGTCTGAATGTGTTTGACTTTCATTTGATTCAATTAGCTTTATAGAATGTATTTGACATTTATTTGATTTAAATGGCTTTGTTCGAATGTGTTTGACTTTCTTTTGATTCAATTAGCTTTGTAGAATGTATTTGACTTTCATTTGATTCAAATAGCTTTGTAGAATGTGTTTGACTTTCATTTGATTCAAATAGCTTTGTGTGAATGTGTTTGAATTTCATTTGATTCAATTTGCTTTGTAGAATGTATTTGACTTTTGATTGATTTAATTAGCTTTGTTTGAATGTATTTTACTCTCATTTGATTCAAATAGCTTTATTTGAATGTGTTTGACCTTCATTTGGTTAAAATTCCTTTGTTTCAATGTGTTTGTCTTTCATTTGATTCGAATAGCTTTGTTTGAATGTGTTTGACTTTCAATTGATTCAACTAGCTTTATAGAATGTATTTGACTTTCATTTGATTAAAATAGCTTTGTTTGAATGTGTTTGACTTTCATTTGATTTAATTTGCTTTGTAGAATGTATTTGACTTTTGTTTGATTTAATTAGCTTTGTTTGAATGTATTTGACTCTCATTTGATTCAAATAGCTTTATTTGAATGTGTTTGACTTTCATTTGATTCGATTTGCTTTGTAGAATGTATTTGACTTTCATTTGATTCAATTAGCTTTGTTTGAATGTGTTTGACTTTCATTTGATTCAAATAGCTTTACAGAATGTATTTGACATTTATTTGATTTAAATAGCTTTGTTTGAATGTGTTTGACTTTCATTTGATTCAATTAGCTTTGTAGAATGTATTTGACTTTCATTTGATTAAAATAGCTTTGTTTGAATGTGTTTGACTTTCATTTGATTCAATTAGCTTTGTAGAATGTATTTGACTTTCATTTGATTCAAATAGCTTTGTTTGAATGTGTTTCACTTTCATTTGATTCGATTTGCTTTGTAGAACGTATTTGACTTTGATTTTATTCAAATAGCTTTGTTTGAATGTGTTTGACTTTCATTTTATTCAATTTGCTTTGTAGAATGTATTTGACTTGTATTTGATTTAATTAGCTTTGTTTGAATGTATTAGACTCTCATTTGATTTAAATAGCTTTATTTGAATGTGTTTGACTTTCATTTGATTCAAATTTCTTTGTTTGAATGTGTTCGACTTTCATTTGATTCAAATAGCATTGTTTGAATGTGCTTGACTTTCATTTGATTCAACTAGCTTTGTAGAATGTATTTGACTTTCATTTGATTAAAATAGCTTTGTTTGAATGTGTTTGACTTTCATTTGATTCAAATAGCATTGTAGAATGTATTTGACTTTCATTTGATTTAAATAACTTTGTTTGAATGTGTTTGACTTTCATTTGATTTAAATAGCTTTGTTTGAATTTGTTTGACTTTCATTTGATTCAATTAGCTTTGTAGAATGTATATGACTTTTATTTTATTCAAATAGCTTTGTTTGAATGTGTTTAACTATCATTTGATTCAATTAGCTTTGTATAATGTATTTGACTCTTATTTGATTTAATTTGCTTTGTTTGAATGTATTTGACTCTCATTTGATTCAAATAGCTTTGTAGAATGTATTTGACTTTCATTTGATTCAAATAGCTTTGTAGAATGTATTTGTCTTTCATTTGATTCAAATAGCTTTGTTTGAATGTGATTGACTTTCATTTGATTCAATTAGCTTTGTAGAATGTATTTTACTTTCATTTGATTCAAATAGCTTTGATTGAATGTGTTTGACTTTCATTTGATTCAATTAGCTTTGTTTGAATGTGTTTGACATTCATATGTTTCAATTAGCTTCGTTTGAATGTGTTTGATTTTCATTTGATTCATTTAGCTTTGTTTTAATGTGTTTAACTTTCATTTGATTCAAATAGCTTTGTAGAATGTATTTGACTTTCATTTGTTTCAAATAGCTTTGTTTGAATGTGTTTGACTTTAATTTGATTCAGTTAGCTTTGTAGAATGCATTTCACTTTCATTTTATTTAAATAACTTTGTTTGAATGTGTTAGACTTTCATTTGATTCAAATAGCCTTATTTGAATGTGTTTGACTTTCATTTGATACAATTAGCTTTGTAGAATGTATTTAACTTTCATTTGATTCAAATAGCTTTGTTTGATGTTTTTGACTTTCATTTGATTCAATTAGTTTTGTAGAATGCATTTCACTTTCATTTGATTTAAATAACTCTGTTTGAATGTGTTTGACTTTCATTTGATTCAAATAGCTTTGTTTGAATGTGTTTGACTTTCATTTGATTCAATAAGCTCTATAGAATGTATTTGACATTTATTTGATTTAAATAGCTTTGTTTGAAAGTGTTTGACTTTAATTTAATTCAATTTGCTTTGTAGAATGTATTTGACTTTTATTTGATTTAATTAGCTTTGTTTGAATGTATTTGACTCTCATTTGATTCAAATAGCTTTATTTGAATGTGTTTGACTTTCATTTGATTCAAATTTCTTTGTTTGAATGTGTTCGACTTTCATTTGATTCAAATAGCATTGTTTGAATGTGCTCGACTTTCATTTGATTCAACTAGCTTTGTAGAATGTATTTGACTTTCATTTGATTAAAATAGCTTTGTTTGAATGTGTATGACTTTCATTTGATTCAAATAGCATTGTAGAATGTATTTGACTTTCATTTGATTCAAATTCCTTTGTTTGAATGTGTTTGACTTTCATTTGATTCAAATAGCTTTGTTTGAATGGGTTTGACTTTCAATTGATTGAACTAGCTTTGTAGAATGTATTTGACTTTCATTTGATTAAAATACCTTTGTTTGAATGTGTTTGACCTTCATTTGATTCAATTAGCTTTGTAGAATGTATTTGACTTTCATTTGATTCAAATAGCTTTGTTTGAATGTGTTCGACTTTCATTTGATTTAAATAGCTTTGTTTGAATATGTTTGACTTTCATTTGATTCAATTAGCTTTGTAGAATGTATATGACTTTTATTTGATTCAACTAGCTTTGTAGAATGTATATGACTTTCATTTGATTCAACTAGCTTTGTAGAATGTATTTGACTTTCATTTGATTAAAATAGCTTTGTTTGAATGTGTTAGACTTTCATTTGAATCAAATAGCTGTATTTGAATGTGTTTGACTTTCATTTAATACAATTAGCTTTGTAGAATGTATTTGACTTTCATTTGATTCAAATAGCTTTGTTTGAATGTGTTTGACTTTCATTTGATTCAATTTGCTTTGTAGAATGTATTTTACTTTGATTTGATTTAATTAGCTTTGTTTGAATTTATTTGACTCTCATTTGATTCAAATAGCTTTATTTGAATGTGTTTCACTTTCATTTGATTCAAATAGCTTTGTTTGAATGTGCTTGACTTTCATTTGATTCAACTAGCTTTGTAGAATGTATTAGACTTTCATTTGATTAAAATAGCTTTGTAGAATGTATTAGACTTCTATTTGATTAAAATAGCTTTGTTTGAATGTTGTAGACTTTCATTTGATTCTAATAGTTTTGTAGAATGCATTTCACTTTCATTTGATTTAAATAACTATGTTTGAATGTGTTTGACTTTCATTTGATTCAAATAGCTTTGTCTGAATGTGTTTGACTTTCATTTGATTCAATTAGCTTTATAGAATGTATTTGACATTTATTTGATTTAAATGGCTTTGTTCGAATGTGTTTGACTTTCATTTGATTCAATTAGCTTTGTAGAATGTATTTGACTTTCATTTGATTCAAATAGCTTTGTAGAATGTGTTTGACTTTCATTTGATTCAAATAGCTTTGTTTGAATGTGTTTGAATTTCATTTGATTCAATTTGCTTTGTAGAATGTATTTGACTTTTATTTGATTTAATTAGCTTTGTTTGAATGTATTTTACTCTCATTTGATTCAAATAGCTTAATTTAAATGTGTTTGACCTTCATTTGGTTCAAATTCCTTTGTTTCAATGTGTTTGACTTTCATTTGATTCAAATAGCTTTGTTTGAATGTGTTTGACTTTCAATTTATTCAACTAGCTTTATAGAATGTATTTGACTTTCATTTGATTAAAATAGCTTTGTTTGAATGTGTTTGACTTTCATTTTATTTAATTTGCTTTGTAGAATGTATTTGACTTTTGTTTGATTTAATTAGCTTTGTTTGAATGTATTTGACTCTCATTTGATTCAAATAGCTTTATTTGAATGTGTTTGACTTTCATTTGATTCAAATTTCTTTGTTTGAATGTGTTTTACTTTCATTTGATTCAAATAGCATTGTTTGAATGTGCGTGACTTTCATTTGATTCAACTAGCTTTGTAGAATGTATTTGACTTTCATTTGATTAAAATAGCTTTGTTTGAATGTGTTTGACTTTCATTTGATTCAATTAGCTTTGTAGAATGTATTTCACTTTCATTTGATTCAAATAGCTTTGTTTGAATGTGTTTCACTTTCATTTGATTCGATTTGCTTTGTAGAACGTATTTGACTTTGATTTTATTCAAATAGCTTTGTTTGAATGTGTTTGACTTTCATTTTATTCAATTTGCTTTGTAGAATGTATTTGACTTGTATTTGATTTAATTAGCTTTGTTTGAATGTATTAGACTCTCATTTGATTTAAATAGCTTTATTTGAATGTGTTTGACTTTCATTTGATTCAAATTTCTTTGTTTGAATGTGTTCGACATTCATTTGATTCAAATAGCATTGTTTGAATGTGCTTGACTTTCATTTGATTCAACTAGCTTTGTAGAATGTATTTGACTTTCATTTGATTAAAATAGCTTTGTTTGAATGTGTTTGACTTTCATTTAATTCAAATAGCATTGTAGAATGTATTTGACTTTTATTTGATTTAAATAGCTTTGTTTGAATGTGTTTGACTTTCATTTGATTTAAATAGCTTTGTTTGAATTTGTTTGACTTTCATTTGATTCAATTAGCTTTGTAGAATGTATATGACATTTATTTTATTCAAATAGCTTTGTTTGAATGTGTTTAACTATCATTTGATTCAATTAGCTTTGTAGAATGTATTTGACTCTTATTTGATTTAATTTGCTTTGTTTGAATGTATTTGACTCTCATTTGATTCAAATAGCTTTGTAGAATGTATTTGACTTTCATTTGATTCAAATAGCTTTGTAGAATGTATTTGACTTTCATTTGATTAAAATAGCTTTGTTTGAATGTGTTAGACTTTCATTTGAATCAAATAGCTGTATTTGAATGTGTTTGACTTTCATTTAATACAATTAGCTTTGTAGAATGTATTTGACTTTCATTTGATTCAAATAGCTTTGTTTGAATGTGTTTGACTTTCATTTGATTCAATTTGCTTTGTAGAATGTATTTTACTTTGATTTGATTTAATTAGCTTTGTTTGAATTTATTTGACTCTCATTTGATTCAAATAGCTTTATTTGAATGTGTTTCACTTTCATTTGATTCAAATAGCTTTGTTTGAATGTGCTTGACTTTCATTTGATTCAACTAGCTTTGTAGAATGTATTAGACTTTCATTTGATTAAAATAGCTTTGTAGAATGTATTAGACTTCTATTTGATTAAAATAGCTTTGTTTGAATGTTGTAGACTTTCATTTGATTCGATTTGCTTTGTAGAATGTATTTGACTTTCATTTGATTCAATTAGCTTTGTTTGAATGTGTTTGACTTTCATTTGATTCAAATAGCTTTACAGAATGTATTTGACATTTATTTGATTTAAATAGCTTTGTTTGAATGTGTTTGAATTTCATTTGATTCAATTTGCTTTGTAGAATGTATTTGACTTTTATTTGATTTAATTAGCTTTGTTTGAATGTATTTTACTCTCATTTGATTCAAATAGCTTAATTTAAATGTGTTTGACCTTCATTTGGTTCAAATTCCTTTGTTTCAATGTGTTTGACTTTCATTTGATTCAAATAGCTTTGTTTGAATGTGTTTAACTTTCAATTTATTCAACTAGCTTTATAGAATGTATTTGACTTTCATTTGATTAAAATAGCTTTGTTTGAATGTGTTTGACTTTCATTTTATTTAATTTGCTTTGTAGAATGTATTTGACTTTTGTTTGATTTAATTAGCTTTGTTTGAATGTATTTGACTCTCATTTGATTCAAATAGCTTTATTTGAATGTGTTTGACTTTCATTAGATTCAAATTTCTTTGTTTGAATGTGTTTTACTTTCATTTGATTCAAATAGCATTGTTTGAATGTGCGTGACTTTCATTTGATTCAACTAGCTTTGTAGAATGTATTTGACTTTCATTTGATTAAAATAGCTTTGTTTGAATGTGTTTGACTTTCATTTGATTCAATTAGCTTTGTAGAATGTATTTCACTTTCATTTGATTCAAATAGCTTTGTTTGAATGTGTTTCACTTTCATTTGATTCGATTTGCTTTGTAGAACGTATTTGACTTTGATTTTATTCAAATAGCTTTGTTTGAATGTGTTTGACTTTCATTTTATTCAATTTGCTTTGTAGAATGTATTTGACTTGTATTTGATTTAATTAGCTTTGTTTGAATGTATTAAACTCTCATTTGATTTAAATAGCTTTATTTGAATGTGTTTGACTTTCATTTGATTCAAATTTCTTTGTTTGAATGTGTTCGACATTCATTTGATTCAAATAGCATTGTTTGAATGTGCTTGACTTTCATTTGATTCAACTAGCTTTGTAGAATGTATTTGACTTTCATTTGATTAAAATAGCTTTGTTTGAATGTGTTTGACTTTCATTTAATTCAAATAGCATTGTAGAATGTATTTGACTTTTATTTGATTTAAATAGCTTTGTTTGAATGTGTTTGACTTTCATTTGATTTAAATAGCTTTGTTTGAATTTGTTTGACTTTCATTTGATTTAATTAGCTTTGTAGAATGTATATGACATTTATTTTATTCAAATAGCTTTGTTTGAATGTGTTTAACTATCATTTGATTCAATTAGCTTTGTAGAATGTATTTGACTCTTATTTGATTTAATTTGCTTTGTTTGAATGTATTTGACTCTCATTTGATTCAAATAGCTTTGTAGAATGTATTTGACTTTCATTTGATTCAAATAGCTTTGTAGAATGTATTTGTCTTTCATTTGATTCAAATAGCTTTGTTTGAATGTGATTGACTTTCATTTGATTCAATTAGCTTTGTAGAATGTATTTTACTTTCATTTGATTCAAATAGCTTTGATTGTATGTGTTTGACTTTCATTTGATTCAATTAGCTTTGTTTGAATGTGTTTGACATTCATATGTTTCAATTAGCTTCGTTTGAATGTGTTTGATTTTCATTTGATTCATTTAGCTTTGTTTTAATGTGTTTAACTTTCATTTGATTCAATTAGCTTTGTAGAATGTATTTGACTTTCATTTGTTTCAAATAGCTTTGTTTGATTGTGTTTGACTTTCATTTGATTCAGTTAGCTTTGTAGAATGCATTTCACTTTTATTTTATTTAAATAACTTTGTTTGAATGTGTTATACTTTCATTTGATTCAAATAGCTTTATTTGAATGTGTTTGACTTTCATTTGTTTCAATTTTCTTTGTAGAATGTATTTGACTTTTATTTGATTTAATTTGCTTTGTTTGAATGTATTTGACTCTAATTTGATTCAAATAGCTTTATTTGAATGTGTTTGACTTTCATTTGATTCAAATTCCTTTGTTTGAATGTGTTTGACATTCATTTGATTCAAATAGCTTTATTTGAATGTGTTTGACTTTCATTTGATACAATTAGCTTTGTAGAATGTATTTGACTTTCATTTGATTCAAATAGCTTTGTTTGATGTTTTTGACTTTCATTTGATTCAATTAGTTTTGTAGAATGCATTTCACTTTCATTTGATTTAAATAACTCTGTTTGAATGTGTTTGACTTTCATTTGATTCAAATAGCTTTGTTTGAATGTGTTTGACTTTCATTTGATTCAAATAGCTTTGTAGAATGTATTTGACTTTCATTTGATTCTAATAGCTTTGTTTGAATGTGATTGACTTTCATTTGATTCAATTAGCTTTGTAGAATGTATTTTACTTTCATTTGATTCAAATAGCTTTGATTGAATGTGTTTAACTTTCATTTTATTCAATTAGCTTTGTTTGAATGTGTTTGACATTCATATGTTTCAATTAGCTTCGTTTGAATGTGTTTGACTTTCATTTGATTCATTTAGCTTTGTTTGAATGTGTTTAACTTTCATTTGATTCAATTAGCTTTGTAGAATGTATTTGACTTTCATTTGTTTCTAATAGCTTTGTTTGAATGTGTTTGACTTTCATTTGATTCAATTAGCTTTGTAGAATGCATTTCACTTTCATTTTATTTAAATAACTTTGTTTGAATGTGTTTGACTTTCATTTGATTCATTTAGCTTTGTTTGAATGTGTTTAACTTTCATTTGATTCAATTAGCTTTGTAGATTGTATTTGACTTTCATTTGTTTCAAATAGCTTTGTTTGAATGTGTTTGACTTTCATTTGATTCAGTTAGCTTTGTAGATTGCATTTCACTTTCATTTTATTTAAATAACTTTGTTTGAATGTGTTAGACTTTCATTTGATTCAAATAGCTTTATTTGAATGTGTTTGACTTTCATTTGATACAATTAGCTTTGTAGAATGTATTTGACTTTCATTTGATTCAAATAGCTTTGTTTGATGTTTTTGACTTTCATTTGATTCAATTAGTTTTGTAGAATGCATTTCACTTTCATTTGATTTAAATAACTCTGTTTGAATGTGTTTGACTTTCATTTGATTCAAATAGCTTTGTTTGAATGTGTTTGACTTTCATTTGATTCAATAAGCTCTATAGAATGTATTTGACATTTATTTGATTTAAATAGCTTTGTTTGAATGTGTTTGACTTTCATTTGATTCAATTAGCTTTGTAGAATGTATTTGACTTTCATTTGATTCAAATAGCTTTGTAGAATGTGTTTGACTTTCATTTGATTCAAATAGCTTTGTTTGAATTTGTTTGACTTTCATTTGATTCAATTTGCTTTGTAGAATGTATGACTTTTATTTGATTTAATTAGCTTTGTTTGAATGTATTTGACTCTCATTTGATTCAAATAGCTTTATTTGAATGTGTTTGACTTTCATTTGATTCAAATTTCTTTGTTTGAATGTGTTCGACTTTCATTTGATTCAAATAGCTTTGTTTGAATGTGCTTGACTTTCATTAGATTCTAATAGCTTTGTAGAATGTATTTGACTTTCATTTGATTAAAATAGCTTTGTTTGAATGTGTTTGACTTTCATTTGATTCAATTAGCTTTGTAAAATGTATTTGACTTTCATTTGATTCAAATAGCTTTGTTTGAATGTGTTTGACTTTCATTTGATTCGATTTGCTTTGTAGAATGTATATGACTTTTATTTGATTTAATTAGCTTTGTTTGAATGTATTTGACTCTCATTTGATTCAAATAGCTTTATTTGAATGTGTTTCACTTTCATTTGATTCAAATTCCTTTGTTTTAATGTGTTTGACTTTCATTTAATTCAAATAGCTTTGTTTGAATGTGTTTGACTTTCATTTGATTCAACTAGCTTTGTAGAATATATTTGACTTTCATTTGATTCAAATAGCTTTGTTTTAATGTTTTTTACTTTCATTTGGTTCAATTAGCTTTATATAATGTATTTGACTTTTATTTTATTCAAATAGCTTTGTTTGAATGTGTTTGACTTTCATTTGATTCAAATAGCTTTGTTTGAATGTTTTTTACTTTGTTTGAATGTGTTAGACTTTCATTTGATTCAAATAGCTTTGTTTGAATGTGTTTGAATTTCATTTGATTCAATTTGCTTTGTAGAATGCATTTCACTTTCATTTGATTTATATAGCTTTGTTTGAATGTGTTTGACTTTCATTTAAATTAAAAAGCTTTTTTTTTTAATGTGTTTGACATTCATTTGATTTAAAAGGCTTTATTTGAATGTGTTTGACTTTCATTTGATTCAATTAGCTTTGTAGAATGTATTTGACTCTCATTTGATTCAAATAGCTTTGTTTTGAATGTGTTTGAATTTCATTTGATTCAATTAGCTTTGTAGAATGTATTTGACTGTCATTTGATTCAAATAGCTTTGTTTGAATGTGTTTGACTTTCATTTGATTTAAAAGTTTTGTTTGAATGTGTTTGACTTTAATTTGATTCAATTAGCTTTGTAGAATGTATTTTTCTTTTATTTGATTTAATTAGCTTTGTGTGAATGTATTTGACTCTCATTAGATTAAAATAGCTTTGTTTTTAATGGGTTTGACTTTCATTTGATTCAATTAGCTTTGTTTGAATGTGTTTGACATTCATATGATTTAATTAGCTTTGTTTGAATGTGTTTGACTTTCATTTGATTCATTTCGCTTTGTTTGAATGTGTTTAACTTTCATTTCATTCAAATAGCTTTGTAAAATGTATTTGACTCTTATTTGATTTAATTTGCTTTGATTGAATGTGTTTGACTTTCATTTGATTCAAATTCCTTTGTTTGAATGTGTTTGACTTTCATTCGAGTCAAATAGCTTTGTTTGAATGTGTTTGACTTTCATTTGATTCATCTAGCTTTGTAGAATGTATTTGACTTTCATTTGGTTCAAATAGCTTTGTTTGAATGTTTTTTACTTTCATTTGGTTCAATTAGCTTTAAAGAATGTATTTGACTTTTATTTTATTCAAATAGCTTTGTTTGAATGTGTTTGACTTTCATTTGATTCAATTAGCTTTGTAGAATGTATTTGACTTTCATTTGATTCAAATAGCTTTGTTTGAATGTGTTTGACTTTCACTTGATTCAAATAGCTTTATAGAATGTATTTCACATTTTTTTGATTTAAATAGCTTTGTTTGAATGTGTTTGACTTTCATTTGATTCAATTAGCTTTGTAGAATGTATTTGACTTTCATTTAATTCAAATAGCTTTGTAGAATGTGTTTGACTTTCATTTGATTCAAATAGCTTTGTTTGAATGTGTTTGACTTTCATTTGATTAATATAGCTTTGTTTGAATGTGTTTGACTTTTATTTGATTCGATTTGCTTTGTAGAATGTATTTGACTTTTATTTTATTCAAATAGCTTTGTTTGAATGTGTTTGACTTTCATTTGATTCAACTTGCTTTGTAGAATGTATTTGACTTTTATTTGATTTAATTAGCTTTGTTTGAATGTATTTGACTCTCATTTGATTCAAATAGCTTTATTTGAATGTGTTTGACTTTCATTTGATTCAAATTCCTTTGTTTGAATGTATTCGACTTTCATTTGATTCAAATAGCTTTGTTTGAATGTGCTTGACTTTCATTTGATTCAACTAGCTTTGTAGAATGTATTTGACTTTTCATTTGATTAAAATAGCTTTGTTTGAATGTGTTTGACTTTCATTTGATTCAATTAGCTTTGTAGAATGTATTTGACTTTCATTTGATTAAAATAGCTTTGTTTGAATGTGTTTGACTTTCATTTGATTCAATTAGCTTTGTAGAATGTATTTGATTTTCATTTGATTCAAATAGCCTTGTTTAAATGTGTTTGACTTTCATTTGGTTTAAATACCTTTATAGAATGTTATGACATTTATTTGATTTAAATAGCTTTGTTTGAATGTGTTTGACTTTCATTTAATTCAAATAGCTTTGTAGAATGTATTTGACTTTCATTTGATTCAAATAGCTTTGTTTGAATGTGTTTGACTTTCATTTGATTAAAATAGCTTTGTTTGAATGTGTTTGACTTTCATTTGATTCGATTTGCTTTGTAGAATGTATTTGACTTTTATTTGATTCAAATAGCTTTGTTTAAATGTGTTTGACTTTCATTTAATTCAATTTGCTTTGAAGAATGTATTTGACTTTTATTTGATTTAATTAGCTTTGTTTGAATGTATTTGACTCTCATTTGATTCAAATAGCTTTATTTGAATGTGTTTGACTTTCATTTGATTCAAATTCCTTTGTTTGAATGTGTTCGACTTTCATTTGATTCAAATAGCATTGTTTGAATGTGCATGACTTTCATTTGATTTAATTAGCTTTGTTTGAATATATTTGACTCTCATTTGATTCAAATAGCTTTATTTAAATGTGTTTGACTTTCATTTGATTCAAATTCCTTTGTTTGAATGTGTTCGACTTTCATTTGATTCAAATAGCTTTGTTTGAATGTGCTTGGCTTTCATTTGATTCAACTAGCTTTGTAGAATGTATTTGACTTTCATTTGATTAAAATAGCTTTGTTTGAATATGTTTGACTTTCATTTGATTCAATTAGCTTTGTAGAATGTATTTGACTTTCATTTGATTCAAATAGCTTTGTTTGAATGTGTTTGACTTTTATTTGATTCGATTTGCTTTGTAGAATGTATTTGACTTTCATTTGATTCAAATAGCTTTGTTTGAATGTGTTTAATTTTCATTTGATTCAAAAAGCTTTATAGAATGTATTTGACATTTATTTGATTTAAATAGCTTTGTTTGAATGTGTTTGACTTTCATTTGATTCAATTAGCTTTGTAGAATGTATTTGACTTTCATTTGATTAAAATAGCTTTGTTTGAATGTGTTTGACTTTCATTTGATTCAATTAGCTTTGTAGAATGTATTTGACTTTCATTTGATTCAAATAGCTTTGTTTGAATGTGTTTGACTTTCATTTGATTCAAATAGCTTTATAGAATGTATTTGACATTTATTTGGATTTAAATAGCTTTGTTTGAATGTGTTTGATTTTCATTTGATTCAATTAGCTTTGTAGAATGTATTTGACTTTCATTTGATTCAAATAGCTTTGTAAAAAATGTGTTTGACTTTTCATTTTTATTCAAATAGCTTTGTTTGAATGTGTTTGACTTTCATTTTGATTAAAATAGCTTTGTTTGAATGTGTTTGGACTTTTTTTTATTTGATTCAATTTGCTTTGTTAGAATGTATTTGACTTTTATTTGATTCAAATAGCTTTGTTTGAATGTGTTTGACTTTCATTTGATTCAATTAGCTTTGTAGAATGTATTTGACTATCATTTGATTAAAAATAGCTTTGTTTGAATGTGTTTTTTGGCTTTCATTTGATTCAAATTTAGCTTTTTGTAGAATGTATTTGACTTTATTTGATTAAATGTTTTTTGAATGTGTTTGACTTTCATTTGATTCAATTAGCTTTGTAGAATGTATTTGACTTTTCATTTTGATTCAAATAGCTTTGTTTGAATGTGTTTGACTTTCATTTGATTC